>NW_027595882.1:0-10187 GCF_031162955.1 Sander vitreus
TGAAACTGTTTCTACATCATGTTTCTACATCAAAATATGATTAAAAGAGTTAAGAATGACTGCAAGTTGTTTTTAGTGTTCATAACATTGTTTCCACATCACAAGAACCTCTCAGAAGGCCAAAAGGTCTGTTTCTTGCATGGAGACAGTAGCCTGGTAAAATATTACTGTGTAGTTAGGTCAATGCTCAAAAAGTTTTTTTTTCTTTTATATCATTACACTTGTTGGAGGGCAATTTACCTGATTCTTACATCGAAATATATTTAAAAGAGCTTCGTTCATAATTGACTGCCAATTGTTTTAGTGCTCATGAGAAAGTTTCAACATCAGAAGAAGCTCTGAGGAGGCCAAAACGTCTGTTTCTTGCATGGAGACAGTAGCCTGGTAAAATATTACTGTGTAGTTAGGTCAATGCTCAAAAGTTTTTTCTTTTATATCATTACACTTGTTGGAGGGCAATTTACCTGATTCTTACATCGAAATATATTTAAAAGAGTTTCTGTCCATAATTGACTGCCAGTTGTTTTAGTGCGCATAAGAAAGTTTCAACATCAGAAGAAGCTCTGAGGAGGCCAAAACGTATGTTTCTTGAATGGAGACAGTAGCCTGGTAAAATATTACTGTGTAGTTAGGTCAATGCTCAAAAAAGTTTTTTTCTTTTATATCATTACACTTGTTGGAGGGCAATTTACCTGATTCTTACATCGAAATATATTTAAAAGAGTTTCTGTTCATAATTGACTGCCAGTTGTTTTAGTGCGCATAAGAAAGTTTCAACATCAGAAGAAGCTCTGAGGAGGCCAAAACGTATGTTTTTTAGAAAACAAGGTAATTGTAGCATCTGATAAGAAATGACTGCAAAAATGTTTACTGCTCAAAAAAGGGTTTTATAACAAGCTTGTTGGTGGTCAATTCACATGATTCTTACATCAAAATATGATTAAAAGAGTTAAGAACTGACTGCAAGTTGTTTTTGTGTTCATAACATTGTTTCCACATCACAAGAACCTCTCAGAAGGCCAAAACGTCTGTTTCTTGCATGGAGACAGTAGCCTGGTAAAATATTACTGTGTAGTTAGTTTAATGCTCAAAAAGGTTTTTTTTTTTTATATCATTACACTTGGAGGCAATTTACATGATTCTTATATGAAATATATAAACGCGCTTCTGTTAATAGTTGACTACCAGTCAACTATAACAGAAACGCTTTTAAATATAGTTTGATGTAAGAATGTAACATGGTTTCTACATCACAAGACGCTCTCAGAAGGCCAAAACGTATGTTTCTTTCATGCAGACAGTAGCCAGGTAAAACAATTACTGTGTAGTTAGTTAAATGCTCAAAAAAGGGTTTTTTTTCATATTCATTACAAACGTTGGCAATTTACATGATTCTTACATCAAAATATGATTTAAAAGAGTTAAGAATTGACTGCAAGTTGTTTTTAGTGTTCATAACATGGTTTCACATCACAAGAAGCTCTGAGGAGGCCAAAACGTCTGTTTCTTGCATGGAGACAGTAGCCTGGTAAAATATTACTGTGTAGTTAGTTTAATGCTCAAAAGTTGTTTTTTTTTTAATATCATTACACTTGGAGGCAATTTACATGATTCTTATATCGAAATATATAAACGCGCTTCTGTTAATAGTTGACTACCAGTTAAAACAACTGGTAGTCAACTATAACAGAAACGCTTTTAAATATAGTTTGATGTAAGAATGTAACATGGTTTCTACATCACAAGAAGCTCTCAGAAGGCCAAAACGTATGTTTCTTTCATGCAGACAGTAGCCAGGTAAAACAATTACTGTGTAGTTAGTTAAATGCTCAAAAGGGTTTTTTTCATATTCATTACAAACGTTGGCAATTTACATGATTCTTACATCAAAATATGATTAAAAGAGTTAAGAATGACTGCAAGTTGTTTTTAGTGTTCATAACATGGTTTCACATCACAAGAAGCTCTCAGAAGGCCGAAGCATATTTTTCTTGCATGAAGGCAGTAGCCTGGTAAAACAATTACTGTGTAGTTAGTTTAATGCTCAAAAAGGTTGTTTTTTTTTATATCATTACACTTGTTGGAGGGCAATTTACCTGATTCTTACATCGAAATATATTTAAAAGAGCTTCGTTCATAATTGACTGCCAGTTGTTTTAGTGCTCATGAGAAAGTTTCAACATCAGAAGAAGCTCTGAGGAGGCCAAAACTTCTTTTTCTTGCATGGAGACAGTAGCCTGGTAAAATATTACTGTGTAGTTAGGTCAATGCTCAAAAAGTTTTTTCTTTTATATCATTACACTTGTTGGAGGGCAATTTACCTGATTCTTACATCGAAATATATTTAAAAGAGTTTCTGTCCATAATTGACTGCCAGTTGTTTTAGTGCGCATAAGAAAGTTTCAACATCAGAAGAAGCTCTGAGGAGGCCAAAACGTATGTTTTTTAGAAAACAAGGTAATTGTAGCTTCTGATAAGAAATGACTGCAAAAATGTTTACTGCTCAAAAAGGGTTTTTATATCATAACAAGCTTGTTGGTGGTCAATTCACATGATTCTTACATCAAAATATGATTAAAAGAGTTAAGAACTGACTGCAAGTTGTTTTAGTTTTAACATGGTTTCCACATCACAAGAAGCTCTCAGAAGGCCAAAGACGTCTGTTTCTTGCATGGAGACAGTAGCCTGGTAAAAAATTACTGTGTAGTTAGTTTAATGCTCAGAAAGATTTTTTTTTTTATATCTTTTGTTTACTGCTTAAAAAAAGGTTTTTTATATCATAACAAGGTTGTTGGTGGTCAATTCACATGATTCTTACATCGAAAGCTATTTAAAAGAGCTTCTGTTCATATTTGACTGCCAAGTGCGCATAAGAAAGTTTCAACATCAGAAGAAGCTCTGAGGAGGCCAAAACGTATGTTTTTTAGAAAACAAGGTAAGTGTACTTCTGATAAGAACTGACTGCAAGTTGTTTTTGTGTTCATAACATTGTTTCCACATCACAAGAAGCTCTGAGGAGGCCAAAACGTCTGTTTCTTGCATGGAGACAGTAGCCTGGTAAAATATTACTGTGTAGTTAGGTCAATGCTCAAAAAGTTTTTTCTTTTATATCATTACACTTGTTGGAGGGCAATTTACCTGATTCTTACATCGAAATATATTTAAAAGAGCTTCTGTTCATAATTGACTGCCAGTTGTTTTAGTGCACATAAGAAAGTTTCAACATCAGAAGAAGCTCTGAGGAGGCCAAAACGTATGTTTTTTAGAAAACAAGGTAAGTGTACTTCTGATAAGAACTGACTGCAAGTTGTTTTAGTGTTCATAACATTGTTTCCACATCACAAGAAGCTCTCAGAAGGCCAAAACATCTGTTTCTTGCATTTAGCCTGGTAAAATATTACTGTGTAGTTAGGTTAATGCTCAAAAAGGTTTTTTTTTTTTATATCATTACACTTGTTGGAGGGCAATTTACCTGATTCTTACATCGAAATATATTTAAAAGAGCTTCGTTCATAATTGACTGCCAGTTGTTTTAGTGCTCATGAGAAAGTTTCAACATCAGAAGAAGCTCTGAGGAGGCCAAAACGTATGTTTTTTAGAAAACAAGGTAAGTGTAGCTTCTGATAAGAAATGACTGCAAAGTTGTTTAGTGCTCAAAAAAGGTTTTTTTTATATCATAACAAGCTTGTTGGTGGTCAATTCACATGATTCTTACATCAAAATATGATTAAAAGAGTTAAGAACTGACTGCAAGTTGTTTTTGTGTTCATAACATTGTTTCCACATCACAAGAACCGCTCAGAAGGCCAAAACGTCTGTTTCTTGCATGGAGACAATAGCCTGGTAAAATATTACTGTGTAGTTAGTTTAATGCTCAAAAAGGTTTTTTTTTTTTTTTTAATATCATTACACTTGGAGGGCAATTTACATGATTCTTATATCGAAATATATAAACGCGCTTCTGTTAATAGTTGACTACCAGTTAAAACAACTGGTAGTCAACTAGTAACAGAAAGCGCTTTTAAATATAGTTTGATGTAAGAATGTAACATGGTTTCTACATCACAAGAAGCTCTCAGAAGGCCAAAACGTATGTTTCTTGAATGGAGACAGTAGCCTGGTAAAATATTACTGTGTAGTTAGTTTAATGCTCAAAAAGGTTGTTTTTTTTTATATCATTACACTTGTTGGAGGGCAATTTACCTGATTCTTACATCGAAATATATTTAAAAGAGCTTCGTTCATAATTGACTGCCAGTTGTTTTAGTGCTCATGAGAAAGTTTCAACATCAGAAGAAGCTCTGAGGAGGCCAAAACGTCTGTTTATTGCTTGGAGACAGTAGCCTGGTAAAATATTACTGTGTAGTTAGGTCAATGCTCAAAAAGTTTTTTCTTTTATATCATTACACTTGTTGGAGGGCAATTTACCTGATTCTTACATCGAAATATATTTAAAAGAGCTTCGTTCATAATTGACTGCCAGTTGTTTTAGTGCTCATGAGAAAGTTTCAACATCAGAAGAAGCTCAGAGGAGGCCAAAACGTCTGTTTCTTGCATGGAGACAGTAGCCTGGTAAAATATTACTGTGTAGTTAGGTCAATGCTCAAAAAGTTTTTTCTTTTATATCATTACACTTGTTGGAGGGCAATTTACCTGATAATTACATCAAAATATATTTAAAAGAGTTTCTGTCCATAATTGACTGCCAGTTGTTTTAGTGCGCATAAGAAAGTTTCAACATCAGAAGAAGCTCTGAGGAGGCCAAAACGTATGTTTTTTAGAAAACAAGGTAATTGTAGCTTCTGATAAGAAATGACTTCAAAAATGTTTACTGCTCAAAAAAGGGTTTTTATATCATAACAAGCTTGTTGGTGGTCAATTCACATGATTCTTACATCAAAATATGATTAAAAGAGTTAAGAACTGACTGCAAGTTGTTTTTGTGTTCATAACATTGTTTCCACATCACAAGAACCTCTCAGAAGGCCAAAACGTCTGTTTCTTGCATGGAGACAGTAGCCTGGTAAAATATTACTGTGTAGTTAGTTTAATGCTCAAAAAGGTTTTTTTTTTTTCTATATCATTACACTTGGAGGGCAATTTACATGATTCTTATATCGAAATATATAAACGCGCTTCTGTTAATAGTTGACTACCAGTCAACTATAACAGAAACGCTTTAAATATAGTTTGATGTAAGAATGTAACATGGTTTCTACATCACAAGAAGCTCTCAGAAGGCCAAAACGTATGTTTCTTTCATGCAGACAGTAGCCTGGTAAAATATTACTGTGTAGTTAGTTAAATGCTCAAAAGGGTTTTTTTCATATTCATTACAAACGTTGGCAATTTACATGATTCTTACATCAAAATATGATTAAAAGAGTTAAGAACTGACTGCAAGTTGTTTTTAGTGTTCATAACATTGTTTCCACATCACAAGAAGCTCTCAGAAGGCCGAAAGCATGCAAGAAACATTTCTTGCATGGAGACAATAGCCTGGTAAAATATTACTGTGTAGTTAGTTTAATGCTCAAAAAGGTTTTTTTTTTTTTTTTATCATTACACTTGTTGGAGGGCAATTTACCTGATTCTTACATCGAAATATATTTAAAAGAGCTTCGTTCATAATTGACTGCCAGTTGTTTTAGTGCTCATGAGAAAGTTTCAACATCAGAAGAAGCTCTGAGGAGGCCAAAACGTCTGTTTCTTGAATGGAGACAGTAGCCTGGTAAAATATTACTGTGTAGTTAGTTCAATGCTCAAAAATTTTTTTTCTTTTATATCATTACACTTGTTGGAGGGCAATTTACCTGATTCTTACATCGAAATATATTTAAAAGAGTTTCTGTCCATAATTGACTGCCAGTTGTTTTAGTGCGCATAAGAAAGTTTCAACATCAGAAGAAGCTTTGAGGAGGCCAAAACGTATGTTTTTTAGAAAACAAGGTAATTGTAGCTTCTGATAAGAAATGACTGCAAAAATGTTTACTGCTCAAAAAAGGGTTTTTATATCATAACAAGCTTGTTGGTGGTCAATTCACATGATTCTTACATCAAAATATAATTAAAAGAGTTAAGAACTGACTGCAAGTTGTTTTAGTTTTAACATGGTTTCCACATCACAAGAAGCTCTCAGAAGGCCGAAGCATATGTTTCGTGCATGGAGACAGTAGCCTGGTAAAAAAATGACTGTGTAGTTAGTTTAATGCTCAGAAAGATTTTTTTATATCATTTTTTTGTTTCCTGCTTAAAAAAAGGTTTTTATATCATAACAAGGTTGTTGGTGGTCAATTCACATGATTTTTACATCAAAATATGATTAAAAGATGCAAGTTGTTTTAGTGTTCATAACATGGTTTCCACATCACAAGAAGCTCTCAGAAGGCCAAGACGTCTGTTTCTTGCATGGAGACAGTAGCCTGGTAAAAAAATTACTGTGTAGTTTAATGCTCAGAAAGATTTTTTTTTTTATATCATTTTTTTGTTTACTGCTTAAAAAAGGTTTTTTATATCATAACAAGGTTGTTGGTGGTCAATTCACATGATTCTTACATCGAAAGCTATTTAAAAGAGCTTCTGTTCATATTTGACTGCCAAGTGCGCATAAGAAAGTTTCAACATCAGAAGAAGCTCTGAGGAGGCCAAAACGTATGTTTTTTTGTAAACAAGGTAAGTGTACTTCTGATAAGAACTGACTGCAAGTTGTTTTAGTGTTCATAACATTGTTTCCACATCACAAGAAGCTCTCAGAAGGCCAAAACGTCTGTTTCTTGCATGGAGACAGTAGCCTGGTAAAATATTACTGTGTAGTTAGTTCAATGCTCAAAAAAGTTTTTTTTCTTTTATATCATTACACTTGTTGGAGGGCAATTTACCTGATTCTTACATCGAAATATATTTAAAAGAGTTCGTCCATAATTGACTGCCAGTTGTTTTAGTGCGCATAAGAAAGTTTCAACATCAGAAGAAGCTCTGAGGAGGCCAAAACGTATGTTTTTTAGAAAATAAGGTAAGTGTAGCTTCTGATAAGAAATGACTGCAAAAATGTTTACTGCTCAATAAAGGGTTTTTATATCATAACAAGCTTGTTGGTGGTCAATTCACATGATTCTTACATCAAAATATGATTAAAAGAGTTAAGAACTGACTGCAAGTTGTTTTTGTGTTCATAACATTGTTTCCACATCACAAGAACCTCTCAGAAGGCCAAAACGTATGTTTCTTGCATGGAGACAATAGCCTGGTAAAATATTACTGTGTAGTTAGTTTAATGCTCAAAAAGGTTTTTTTTTTTTATATCATTACACTTGTTGGAGGGCAATTTACCTGATTCTTACATCGAAATATATTTAAAAGAGCTTCTGTCCATAATTGACTGCCAGTTGTTTTAGTGCGCATAAGAAAGTTTCAACATCAGAAGAAGCTCTGAGGAGGCCAAAACGTATGTTTCTTGAATGGAGACAGTAGCCTGGTAAAATATTACTGTGTAGTTAGGTCAATGCTCAAAAAGTTTTTTCTTTTATATCATTACACTTGTTGGAGGGCAATTTACCTGATTCTTACATCGAAATATATTTAAAAGAGTTTCTGTCCATAATTGACTGCCAGTTGTTTTAGTGCGCATAAGAAAGTTTCAAAATCAGAAGAAGCTCTGAGGAGGCCAAAACGTATGTTTTTTAGAAAACAAGGTAATTGTAGCTTCTGATAAGAAATGACTGCAAAAATGTTTACTGCTCAAAAAAGGGTTTTTATATCATAACAAGCTTGTTGGTGGTCAATTCACATGATTCTTACATCAAAATATGATTAAAAGAGTTAAGAACTGACTGCAAGTTGTTTTTGTGTTCATAACATTGTTTCCACATCACAAGAACCTCTCAGAAGGCCAAAACGTCTGTTACTTGCATGGAGACAGTAGCCTGGTAAAATATTACTGTGTAGTTAGTTTAATGCTCAAAAAAGTTTTTTTTTTTTATATCATTACACTTGTTGGAGGGCAATTTACCTGATTCTTACATCGAAATATATTTAAAAGAGTTTCGTTCATAATTGACTGCCAGTTGTTTTAGTGCGCATAAGAAAGTTTCAACATCAGAAGAAGCTCTGAGGAGGCCAAAACGTATGTTTTTTAGAAAATAAGGTAAGTGTAGCTTCTGATAAGAACTGACTGCAAAAATGTTTACTGCTCAATAAAGGGTTTTTATATCATAACAAGCTTGTTGGTGGTCAATTCACATGATTCTTACATCAAAATATATTTAAAAGAGTTAAGAACTGACTGCAAGTTGTTTTTGTGTTCATAACATTGTTTCCACATCACAAGAACCTCTCAGAAGGCCAAAACGTCTGTTTCTTGCATGGAGACAGTAGCCTGGTAAAATATTACTGTGTAGTTAGTTTAATGCTCAAAAAAGTTTTTTTTTTTTATATCATTACACTTGTTGGAGGGCAATTTACCTGATTCTTACATCGAAATATATTTAAAAGAGCTTCGTTCATAATTGACTGCCAGTTGTTTTAGTGCGCATAAGAAAGTTTCAACATCAGAAGAAGCTCTGAGGAGGCCAAAACGTCTGTTTCTTGCATGGAGACAGTAGCCTGGTAAAATATTACTGTGTAGTTAGGTCAATGCTCAAAAAGTTTTTTCTTTTATATCATAACAAGCTTGTTGGTGGTCAATTCACATGATTCTTACATCAAAATATATTTAAAAGAGTTTCTGTCCATAATTGACTGCCAGTTGTTTTAGTGCGCATAAGAAAGTTTCAACATCAGAAGAAGCTCTGAGGAGGCCAAAACGTATGTTTTTTAGAAAACAAGGTAATTGTAGCTTCTGATAAGAAATGACTGCAAAAATGTTTACTGCTCAAAAAAGGGTTTTTATATCATAACAAGCTTGTTGGTGGTCAATTCACATGATTCTTACATCAAAATATGATTAAAAGAGTTAAGAACTGACTGCAAGTTGTTTTTGTGTTCATAACATTGTTTCCACATCACAAGAACCGCTCAGAAGGCCAAAACGTCTGTTACTTGCATGGAGACAATAGCCTGGTAAAATATTACTGTGTAGTTAGTTTAATGCTCAAAAAGGTTGTTTTTTTTTATATCATTTTTTTGTTTCCTGCTTAAAAAAAGGTTTTTATATCATAACAAGGTTGTTGGTGGTCAATTCACATGATTTTTACATCAAAATATATTTAAAAGAGTTATGACTGCAAGTTGTTTTAGTGTTCATAACATGGTTTCCATCACAAGAAGCTCTCAGAAGGCCGAAGCATATGTTTCTTGCATGAAGACAGTAGCCTGGTAAAACAATTACTGTGTAGTTTGTTTAATGCTAAGAAAGATTTTTTTTTTATATCTTTTGTTTACTGCTTAAAAAAGGGTTTTTTATATCATAACAAGGTTGTTGGTGGTCAATTCACATGATTCTTATATCGAAATCTATTTAAAAGAGATTCTGTTCATATTTGACTGCCAGTTGTTTTAGTGCTCATGAGAAAGTTTCAACATCAGAAGAAGCTCTGAGGAGGCCAAAACGTATGTTTTTTAGAAAATAAGGTAAGTGTAGCTTCTGATAAGAACTGACTGCCAGTTGTTTTAGTGCTCATGAGAAAGTTTCAACATCAGAAGAACCTCTGAGGAGGCCAAAACGTCTGTTTCTTGCATGGAGACAGTAGCCTGGTAAAATATTACTGTGTAGTTAGGTCAATGCTCAAAAAGTTTTTTCTTTTATATCATTACACTTGTTGGAGGGCAATTTACCTGATTCTTACATCGAAATATATTTAAAAGAGTTTCTGTTCATAATTGACTGCCAGTTGTTTTAGTGCGCATAAGAAAGTTTCAACATCAGAAGAAGCTCTGAGGAGGCCAAAACGTATGTTTTTTAGAAAACAAGGTAAGTGTAGCTTCTGATAAGAACTGACTGCAAGTTGTTTTTGTGTTTATAACATTGTTTCCACATCACAAGAACCTCTCAGAAGGCCAAAACGTCTGTTTCTTGCATGGAGACAGTAGCCTGGTAAAATATTACTGTGTAGTTAGTTTAATGCTCAAAAAGTTGTTTTTTTTAATATCATTACACTTGGAGGGCAATTTACCTGATTCTTACATCGAAATATATTTAAAAGAGCTTCGTTCATAATTGACTGCCAGTTGTTTTAGTGCTCATGAGAAAG
>NW_027595883.1:0-11218 GCF_031162955.1 Sander vitreus
TGCAATGGCCAAGTCAATCACCTGACCTGAATCCAATTGAGCATGCATTTCACTTGCTGAAGACAAAACTGAAGGGAAAATGCCCCAAGAACAAGCAGGAACTGAAGACAGTTGCAGTAGAGGCCTGGCAGAGCATCACCAGGGATGAAACCCAGCGTCTGGTGATGTCTATGCGTTCCAGACTTCAGGCTGTAAAGGAAGGATTTGCAACCAAGTATTAAAAAGTGAAAGTTTGATTTATGATTGTTAATCTGTCCCATTACTTTTGGTCCCTTAAAATGTGGGAGGCACATATACAAACTGTTGTAATTCCTACACCGTTCACCTGATTTGGATGTAAATACCCTCAAATTAAAGCTGAAAGTCTGCAGTTAAAGCACATCTTGTTCGTTTCATTTCAACTCCATTGTGGTGGTGTATAGAGCCAAAAAGATTAGAATTGTGTCGATGTCCCAATATTTATGGACCTGACTGTAACTGCATCAGAGCGACAAGACGGTCGGTAAATCTCTCATTGACCTTAATGTTTTTTATCCTCATTCTCTCTTGAGCCAAAACGCAAACGAAGAGTATATTGAAACTGCGATTTCAGACTCATGTTTTATTTTTAGCTACACAAATAATATACCAATATGTTCGCAAAGGCCTTGTGGTGCTCACGATGAGGACATTTCACTGATGCCACCTATAGTTTAGGCTGTCTGAGCCTTCTTTTCACAGGTCGCTCTCAGTGTCCGTTAATGGGAGCAGTCTAACAGCAGGTGATACGGTCGTTAGCTGATTACAGAGATCAAAGGGATCTCTGCTGTGTTTACAAACATGGCCACTGATTAGTAAGCATGACGCAGCATTTATACCAGACAGTCACATGCTATTATAGACAGTAATCACACACACACACACACACACACACACACACACACACACACACACAGGGCTAACCCTAAATAAAAGTTATTATAGATCATCTCTTCAGGCTTTACATACATGGATTTGTATTATTAATGTAATTATTTGTATAGTTTTATTATTGTTTCTCTGTGTTGTTAAGAAAAGAAACTTCAGCTCAGTTCAGTGTGTTTGTGACCAGTGTTAGACATCTTACTCAGGAAGTGGAATCAGTTACTTGTTAGTTATTAGTACTTAAAAAAGTAATATTACCTTACATATTACTTAGTATCAAAGCTAATTAGTTATTGTACTTGTTATATTACTATATTACTTCATAACTGGATTAATAACTGTAATATAATTACTGTTTTGGAAATTGTAATCCCTTACACTACTCATTACTGGGGAAAGTATCCTAATAATATAACAGTAATAGATTACTTAGTAATGCGTTACTGCCCAACACTGTTAGTGACTCTGGCTGAGATGGAGGTGAAATATGTGAACCTGGGCTGTGGTTTACTGATCTCTTCCTGTCACAGACACTGTTTGACATCTGTTCATCTGGAGGTTTTTGTTCAGGCTGCAGGGAGCATTTCTCACTGTGGAGATCAACCTTCCAACAGGAGCAGTAGTAGGTGGCTGAATGATTGAGTTTAACCTTCTGGATCTGCAACTCCCAGCCGTTATGTTTATTCACAGCTGAGAAATCATCTTTCCTGAGGATGATTGTATCCCTTACCTATGTCACCATTACTCTTGTCAATATACAGAATCCGTGTGAATGTTTCTCTGTCTCTCTTCTGGTACCAGAATACATAATCATAGTCACACTGCTCAGTGCCTCGACAGCTGAAGGAGACGTCTCCACCAACTCTCCTGGTCAATGTTAAATCCTCCTGAATCAGCTGTGTTGCCATGGCAGCCAGCGCTGTAGAGAAACAGACAGGTAGATGAAGGTGAGTGTGAGCCAGTGTTTGTTAAAGGTGGAGTTTGTTGGCTCCTGATTGGCTGGAAACACTCACCTGAACACAGACAGCACAGAGCAGCAGCTGGGAGGAAAAGCATTTTGTTCAGTGGTGTTTCCTCTGGTGAACCTGGGGAGAAGTGGAGCTCTGATGCAGCTGAGGCCAAACAAGGACGAGCTGTGAGATCAGACGAGGGCCACGTGGTTTCTAACAGCTCCTCACATCTCCCATCAGCCCCTGCAGCAGACAGATAAGGCTGCTGTCTGAGTTTAAAAACAGGTGGAGCATTTTATCTGATACAATTATATAAAATACAGAAAATTAATGTGAAACTATTTTGATGGTTGAACTCATTTTTCATTTAAACCCACTAATATATAAAATAAAAAAACCTTTTATTAATATCAATACAGTTAATATAATAGAAATGTTACATTTCAGGATGAAATATTCAAATATGTTTATTAATTTATTTATTATTGATTTTATTAACAATTTAATTAATTTTTATAATGTTTTTTGTAATCATTTGAATTTATTTCTTAATTTAGATTTTTATTTTTTATTTTCTTGTAATCATTTTGATAATTTTTTTTATTTTAATTTTAGACACATTTTGTTTATGTTTAACTCATTTATTTTGATATAGTTAATAATACTGTTAATGTATCAGTAATAACTGTGAGGTCTGGACTGTTGGTTGACAGAACAAACATTGTGAAGGAGTCACTTTGGGCTCTGGGTAATACGTGATGAACATTTCTCACTATTTTTACAAACCAATCAATCAATTAATGAAGAAAATAATCAGCAGATGAATCCAGAATGAAAACAATCATCAGGCCTATACAGAGGTTAAAGGTCAAATTACCTGTTTTGAACAATGGATGGCAATAATAGACAGAGAGCAAGGGGAGTAGGAGGGAGAGACAGGGGACGACAACGAGGAGGAGGAAGAGGGAAGAAGAGGAAGGAGAGCCATCTCTGATGAGATCAGGGCCACACTTATTCATCATGTGATCAACCACAGATTGACCAATGAGAGAAGCCCATCTTGAGTAGCTTTACAGTGGCGTCCATACTTTATGCTCAATCAATCAGACTTTGTTTGTGCATATAATCCCCCCCAGTGTGTACATGGTATATCCAAAAATGTACTATTATGAAAAAAGTGTTTGCCATTTGATGCAAATGTTTCATTTTGAGATGTGTTTATGATATTTTGAATGCAGTGTTTCATTTTGAAGGAGATGTGAGGCATTTTGTGTGTTCAGTTTTGGGAATTGTGTTTAGAGTTTTGAAAAAAGGAGACAGTTTTGAAAACGTGTGTAAGCACAGGGAACTACATTTCACTGATGATACTTACAGACGTTCACTGAAGGAACATTTTCAATGCAGGACTTTTACTGTAACAGAGTATTTGTACTCTGTGGTATCAGTACTTTTACTGCAGTAAAGTAACTGATTGAAACTACTGTTGTTACTGAGTAGAAGATTTCCTTCACACTGCTGCCCCCTGGTGTCTGCAACAACAAACTGATTCACACACACAGCCTTTACTGTAAGGGTGAATCCCAAGTCTCTCTTATTTGATATCTCCTCGCTCCTCGGCTGAACCCAAAGTTATTTTGTCTCTCCTCGGCAAAGGCCGTCTCAAAGTTCTTATTTCTGCCTCGAGGAGCGAGGATGGAGGATGGAGGATGGAGGATGGAGGATGGAGGAGGGAGGATGGAGGATGGAGGATGGAGGAGAGAGGATGGAGGATGGAGGAGCGAGGATGGAGGATGGAGGATGGATCTCTGAGGAGCTATATGCAAGACAACTAAGGCTTCATCTCAACCCTTATTTGATATCTCTACTGTGGATTTTTATTTTTTATTTTTTTTCTGCTTGGGTTGGAGATGTGATAACATTCTGAGTTTTATTTTCTGAAATGTGTTCAGTGTCTTCAGCGTGGCCCAAGATTACTTTCTTTATCAGTTCATCTGCTGATTTGGTCTATAAACCATCAGATAAACAGATAAGGCTGCTGTCTGACAACAGGCCTTTTTCACTGCAGACATTTTGACTTCATTTGTCATAGAAGGAAAAGCACAAGTGTAAGATGAAGGATGGCCCTGTTGTGTTCAAGTGTTCCCGTAAACCATGATGGTGAGACAGCCAACAGGAACAATACAGGACCCTGAAACTGAAGCAGCTAAATGGAATTCAGACATTTATTATTCACACTTGCAACCTGTCAAAATGTCTGGTATATAATAACAATAATAAGAAGAAGGATTGGACAAAGACAAAAAATGTGATCAAAAAGGTTAAAGCAATAAAATCAATCTGCCCCCGCAGACCCCTCTGTAAGGACTGTGATTGGTCAACTGGTCCTGTGTGTTGACAGTCGGTGTTTCAAGCAGCCTACTGTGGGGCGTAGCAACATGCTAGTTCACTGACATAAGCTTTGCAAATAGACTCAGACTTATTTTCTGGTTACAGTAACTAGGTCAATGGATTTTACTGTGTCTACTTCTCAAGACTTTTTACAAAATCTAAGCAAGAAAAGGCCAAACAAATAAGATTAATATTTTAGCATGACAGTCTATGGGGTTTGCCATTCTGAGTACCGTTTCGGTGGTGAGCGACACAGACACAGGCGACACCACCACACACACCCCCTAGCGTTATAGCGGTGAAATGCACCACGATGCAAAGCAGTACTCCGAAAGGGTCACGACGCCGTAGGAGCGACGGTGTAGCTACGGCGTGGAGTTGATGCAGAAGCAAGAAACAGCCTTTGGGCAGGTCGTTCCAAAGTCGAGGGGTCCTGATGGTCAAAGGTCACCTTTAGATTCAAGCCTCGACTTTGGAGCGACCAAAAGGGAGACCTGAGACTCTCAGGCTGCAAACTGTCTCTTATGGGGTCAACATCTCCGCTGTACAGCTTGGAGCCAGACCCAGACGAGCTTTAAAAGTGATCAGTTCTAAATCTGAATCTAAATCAAACAGGAAGCAAATGGTCAGAAAACATATTATAAAGTACCATCTCCCCCAACAAACAGCAGCTTCTTCACTTATTTAATGCATTCAGAATATGTTTTCTCCTTTAACTCCTTTAAATAGAATAATAAATCAAACCAAAGCAGACAAATGTCAGTCTGTTCCTTTAAGGAAGAGTTATGACACATTTAATATTATTTTATGGGATGTTTGTGCTATTTAAATGCTATAACTCTGAACAGTTTGATCATTGTCAGCATGAAGAACTGTTGGGAGAATGACGACATACTGCAGCTGTATCAGCAGACAAACATGACTGACATCACGTCTCTTCATGCTCTTAGATCGCTGTCACAACAATAAATAAGCTCTTCCAACATGGCCGTGGGACACATTTCAAACTCAACTTTATCTCACGGGGGGGTTCTGTGTTTGCTGCTGGTGCTGACAGTAACCACCAAAGAGAAAGAGTGTCACTCTGTGGTCAGTCAGAGAAGTGAGAGGGTATCCAGGTGATGCTGATGATGATGGTTGCCATGACAACATGATGATGTTCTTACCTCTTGTTTTACTGGCAAAGAAAAAACAGGGACATCTCGTGGATAAAGAAACACACAACAGTCAATGACAAGTATTACTGGTATAATTGTTGTTCTATTAGTTCAATTAAAATACTATTTCTACTGCAGCTGATACAATACAGTACATTTTACTCTCACAAATATTACCAGTACTTCTACTAGCTCTGATAGAAACCTGAAGTTTTCAGAGACTGAAACTTTTGTCTGTTCCTCAATCTGGGGCAAGACCAGAGACTGGAATGATTAATGAAGGTTGTATTGTGACGTTAGCAGTACAGGTTGAAACAGTGTGTTGTTGTAGACACTAGAGGGCAGCAGTGTGAAGGTTATATTCTTCACAGCAGCAGCAGCACAGAAAGGACCTTTTTCACACAGCTCAATTCCATCAAGTGTCCCAGTAAGCTATTTCAGTGAGTCAGCATGCCCAACACCAGGGCCTCTCCTAAGTGGAATGCAGCCATGATTGATGGGTTTGAATACACCTGTGCTTTTCCTACTATGACATGTCAACATGTCTGCTGTGAAAAAGGTCTATTGACACAAGTTCTGAAATATATAGAGGTGATAACTACAGGTTCAAAGTGAGGGCTTCAGAGTAAAAAACTCTTGGAACAACAATGAACATTATGTATAATGTATTAATTCTTCTACAAAAGTGTCAAATATTATTCAACCATGACGATGAATTCCCCGTAACCTAAACTAGTGCGACGAGATGTCTAACTAGTGCTGACAAAGACTGAAATCGTTGAGGAAACTGACGTCTGATATCAAGAATATGAAATAAATGCTTGAGTGCATTTTTCATATTTTTAATGGTACAAATGTGTTCCTTCTTTCACGTTGAACCCTTAAAATAGTCAAATGGTACAGTTCTGGCCTCTTAAAAAACAATATTGTACTTTTAGCGGAACATTTTAAAGAGTGAAGGACAGAAATGTTCTTGTCTTGTATCTCCAATTTTGAGTGTGTTTAAGGCTGTTTAAAGGGAAACGATCTGAAGAGGAAATGCAAAAGTGGCGTTGCATTCTCAATTTTTATTTCTCACATTTCTGTGTGTATGGTGACACAAAAGTGTGTGAAAATCAATGTAGTATGCATAGCAGGCGGCTAGGTGATAGTGTGAAGCACACCAACACCACCAAGTCCACGCGCCTGCATAGAACCTTCCTTCTACTTCTCTCCCTAGTAGCGCCAAAACATGGCGAAGCGAACAACAAAAGCTGACAATTTTGTCTGGACAGACGAGGAGGTGGAGTTGCATGTTTGTTTGATGATGATCGACACAGTCGACCGTGATAAGCCACAGCGCAGCACCCACGGGAGCACTACCAATATCCCGACCCCGCAGCCCTTCAGCTGCTGCTTCACCCTCCTCTGCCCGCTGCCTCTCTCTCTCTCTTTCTCTTCATCCGTAACGTTGTAGCCTACTCTGGCTCAAATAACAGCCTACATATGGTCATCGAACTATAACAACCTTATCCACATTGTTGAAATCATTTAAATATTGAGTCATTACATTGAAAAAGATAACAGGAGCCTATAATTTCTGCCGCCTTAACAACAGACTACCTGAACGCCTTTTTCTCGTCTCACGTTTCACTCTCCACACCGCTGTCTTCAGACTTCTGCGTTTTTACCCTTTAGACGGGAATGTGACGGTGGAGCGTTTTTAAGATTTTCTCTGGAGGGTGGTTTCACTTTTTTGTGTTTTTAAGCCCCAAAAATGCCGGCGAAACGAAAAGCACATCCAATGAAATATATCGTGTAAACAGGGCCTTAGAGGCCTAATGTCAGGATTTGTGCAGGTTTGGACCCAAACATGCAGAGTTAAGATGAGGAGTCAGCGTAAGGTTTCAAAGGTTTATTAAATTAAAACGGCAACAACAAAAGGTGTCCTGAAGCAAGCAGGTCTAAAACTGGCAAAAAGAAAATCCCAAAAGACTAGGAACAAAACTACAGTCGCAGGAAAAGACACACGTAATGACAATGATCAGCCAACAGACAAAGAAAGCACAGAGACTAAATAGACAAGATAACGAGAGTAGTAACGACGTACAGGTGACATGAGGGCTCATGAACAGGTGGACAGACAATCACAAAGGTGGTAAAACACACAAGGCAGGAAGTAAACAAGACATGACACAGGAGAAACAGACATGATGAAGTAAAACAGGAAACTGAAGCATGAAATCCTAAACAAGGATGGAAGTAGGAAAACAAAACAGAGAACACAGAAAGAACACGGGTGATAGAGAATTCATTTTTATAAAGTCTTTTATTCATCTTATTCAACCTTTTATGCTCCCCATATTATTCAGCTTATTTCCTTGTAGCAATGTCTTAATATAATTTAACCTTAAGGCTCTCTATATGCACATTTAACAATCTGCGTTTCTATGCTTATTATACGCACAATACGATATATGTTTCTCTGAGTGTCAGCTGCTCTTCTCGGAGACAGTAAGTGTCTCACTGCAGCAAATCATGGGTTGTAAACATCTTTAGGGCCGAGGTCACTCAAAGTACATGTCCTCCAGGCGCCCGCACTTTGCCCTGGTTCCCCTAGAATAGACAACACAAAAGCATTCCTATGTATCAACAACTGTGAATCTGTGTGTGTTTTGAATAAATACGACTCTCTTGCAGAGAAACATTTGAAGTTCCCTGAGAGCAATGCTGGAGAAAGGTTGCTCACGTGCGTTCTTCCCCTTTGCAAATGTCTATTAACTGCTCATTGCCGTCTGAGTCTCGTTTTCTTGCTTGACCGTCTTTGATTTAATAAGTTTAAGTGTCCTGAACCTGACAACGGGTAAAACATAACCATGAACAAATAACAAGGAAACAGGAACACAGGGAATGAATTGACAAAATAAAACAGGAAAAACACAACTATGACACCTAGTTTGAAGTAGTTGTGTTTTTACAACGTCAGAGTCTAAGTTTGGTTCCTGACAGCAGCAGCAGCAGCAATATTTGGTCCATTAATTGACTAGTCAATGAATAGAATATCAATCTGCAACTATTTTTGTGCATCAGAATCAGAAGGAGATGTATTGCCAGGTAAGTAGCACTTACTAGGAATTCGTTTTGGTTGAATGGTGCGTACATAAAAAACATATTCAAATATGAATTTATGAATACAGAAACATTTAAAACATACATATAACTATATAACATTAAGTCAGTGAGTGTCAGCCCGTAAGTAGAAAGAACTATCAGTATTAGGAGCAGCAGCAGCCACAGTAGTAGTAGTAATGCCTGGTAATAGTAGTATTTGGGATAGGTCTCAGGTTGTTAAATTGTATCTACGTTTCCTTCACTTGCTTTCCTTCCTTCCCATCCCACGGAGGAAGCATGGGAGAGTGTTTTTCAGAGGGATGAGACGTCCTTTCCTCTAAAGCGTAACGTGAATTTGTCAGCTGTTTGGGCTGAGTTAGCAGCGGCTTTCAGCTGCACAGCTTCCAGGAAGGCTGCTCTCTGTATCCTCGCTCATAGCTCCACGATGATCCCTCCTCGATGCTCGCTCCTCAGGGCAGAAATAAGAGCTTTGAGACGGCCTTTGCCGAGGAGGGACAGAACATCTTCAGTTCCAGCTGAGGAGCAAGGAGATCTCAAATAAGGGTTGAGATGCAGCCTTAGTTGTCTTGTATATAGCTCCTCAGAGATCCATCCTCCATTCTCGATCCTCCATCCTCCATCCTCCATCCTCCATCCTCCATCCTCCATCCTCCATCCTCACTCCTCCATCCTCTATCCTCCTCCATCCTCCATCCTCCATCCTCGCTCCTCAGGGCAGAAATAAGAGCTTTGAGACGGCCTTTGCCGAGGAGAGACAAAATAACTTTGGGTTCAGCCGAGGAGCGAGGAGATATCAAATAAGAGAGACTTGGGATTCACCCTTACAGTAAAGGCTGTGTGTGTGAATCAGTTTGTTGTTGCAGACACCAGGGGGCAGCAGTGTGAAGGAAATCTTCTACTCAGTAACAACAGTAGTTTCATTCAGTTACTTTACTGCAGTAAAAGTACTAATACCACAGAGTACAAATACTCTGTTACAGTAAAAGTCCTGCATTGAAAATGTTCCTTCAGTGAAAGTCTGTAAGTATCATCAGTGAAATGTAGTTTTGAAAGTGAAAGTGTTCCCTGTGCTTACACATGTTTTCAAAACTGTCTCCTTTTTTCAAAACTCTAAACACAATTCCCAAAACTGAACACACAAAATGCCTCACATCTCCTTCAAAATGAAACACTGCATTCAAAATACCATAAACACATCTCAATATGAAACATTTGCATCAAATGGCAAACACTTTTTTCATAATAGTACATTTTTGGATATACAGTGGTGTGAAAAAGTGTTTGCCCCCTTCCTCATTTCCTGTTCCTTTGCATGTTTGTCACACTTAAGTGTTTCGGAACATCAAACCAATTTAAACAAAAGTCAAGGACAACACAAGTAAACACAAAATGCAATTTGTAAATGAAGGTGTTTATTATTAAAGGAGAAAAAAATCCAAACCATCATGGCCCTGTGTGAAAAAGTGATTGCCCCCCTTGTTAAAACATACTATAACTGTGGTTGTCCACACCTGAGTTCAATTTCTCTAGCCACACCCAGGCCTGATTATTGCCACACCTGTTCACAATCAAGGCATCACTTAAATAGGAGCTGCTTGACACAGTAAGGTCCACCAGAAGATCCTTAAAAGCTACACATCATGCCGAGACCCAAAGAAATTCAGGAACAATTGAGAAAGAAAGTAATTGAGATCTATCAGTCTGAAAGGGTTATAAAGCCATTTCCAAAGCTTTGGGAATCCAGCGAACCACAGTGAGAGCCATTATCCACAAATGGCGAAGACATGGAACAGTGGTGAACCTTCCCAGGAGTGGCCGGCCGCCCAAAATTACCCCCAAGAGCGCAGCGACGACTCATCCAAGAGGTCACAAAGACCCCACAACAACGTCCCAAAGAACTGCAGGCCTCACTTGCCTCAGTTAAGGTCAGCGTTCATGCCTCCACCATCAGGAAAAGACTGGGCAAAAATGGCCTGCATGGCAGAGTTCCAAGGAGAAAACCACTGCTGAGCAAAAAGAACATCAAAGCTTGTCTCAATTTCTCCAGAACACATCTTGATGATCCCCAAGACTTTTGGGACAACATTCTGTGGACCGATGAGACAAAAGTGGAACTCTTTGGAAGGTGTGTGTCCAAGTATATCTGGCGTAGAAGGAACACTGCATTTCATAAAAAGAACATTATACCAACTGTAAAATATGGTGGTGGTAGTGTGATGGTCTGGGGCTGTTTTGCTGCTTCAGGACCTGGAAGACTTGCCGTGATAAAAGGAACTATGAATTCTGCTGTCTACCAAGAGATCCTGAAGGAGAATGTCCGACCATCTGTTCGTGTACTCAAGCTGAAACGAACTTGGGTTCTGCAGCAGGACAATGATCCTAAACACACCAGCAAGTCCACCACCGAATGGCTGAAGAAAAAACTAAATGAAGACTTTGGAGTGGCCTAGCCAAAGTCCTGACCTGAATCCTATTGAGATGTTGTGGTATGACCTTAAAAAGGCCGTTCATGCTCGAAAACCCTCTAATGTAACTGAATTAGGACAATTCTGCAAAGATGAGTGGGCCAAAATTCCTCCAGGACGCTGTAAAAGCCTCATTGCACGTTATCGCAAACGCTTGGTTGCAGTTGTTGCTGCTAAGGGTGGCCCAACCAGTTATTAGGTTTAGGGGGCAATCACTTTTTTCACACAGGGCCATGATGGTTTG
>NW_027595884.1:0-7257 GCF_031162955.1 Sander vitreus
TGGGCATCCCTGGAATGCCCAGTATGCAAATCAGCTTTCAAACTCAACGGGAAACTATACTGGTTATTTGGGGCCAGTGCAAAGTCAGGGAGTTTGCAACACCATTATTATTCACCGCAACAATTGATGGCCTGTTGCGGTGGAGAGACTCAATGTTTCGGTAATGAGAAAAAGACTTATGAAGGAGGGACATGCACTATAACTCTTGCTCATTTCAATATAACTTGATATTTGCCTTAAACACTTCTTGAACAGATTGCGTAAACAAAATAGCTATTACAAACCCCCAGCAGGGGTCACTAATTTTTCATTTTTATGTAGTGCTTCCACAATTATTACCATTATTTGATATTAAATAGTTTTACTGTGAAACAATGTATTTCTATGTCTTTTTATGAAATGTTACATTCAAGATGGCTATTGTTTATTTTGTTACAGGCAAGCATCAGTTGAAAAGAAAAGGGCATCAGCGAAAGACAGGCTGGCAAAGCATAGAGAAATAATATACAGCAATCCAGTGTTACTTGAGGAGTACAGAAGAAAGGACAGAGAGAGGTCAGGAGAAAGGGTGATAATAGGGAAAAAATATAACTTGGATTCATTGTTTTGACCAACACTTGCACTCCCACACAGACACACGCACGCGCACAGAAACACAAATACACACACAGACATGCATGCTTGTGCGTACATGCACGCACCTACACACACACACACACACACACACACACACACACACACACACACGCAAACGTGAAGGCTGACATAATTGTACAGTATATATTGTATACACACACACTCTCTTCACACACAGACATGCATGCCCATGTGTGCGCGTGCTACATGCATGCACACACACACACACCTACCATTCCTAAATGAACAATTGTGTGAAATTTTGATCATAGTCTAAAGTTTGTATTTATGTCAGTGCTTACTGCATTTTACCTTTTATTCATTTTTCCTTTTCCAGGTATCGGAAACGTAAGGAAAATGGTAAAATTAAGACTACTCAGGACCTCACATGTAGACAGCATGAGAGAAAAAAAATAAAATGGAGGAAAAATTCAGCAAAATATTACAGAAAAAAAAGCACGAGCAAGCACTTCTAGATCTAACCCCAGCATCTTCATTAAGTGAGGCAGAAAATTCCTTTGCAAATGACGAAAATAACAGACAGGAACTGGACACAAATAATGAAAATCTGAACAGAACACCAGCAGAAGAAAGTTTAGACTTGACAGGGCCAATGGAGGCATCCACCCCGCAGAGAACACGGCCAGTTATTAAATAAAGAGAGCGGGCATCAAAGACTGTGACCAAATTAAGATCAAAGCTAAGGTATGCTGAAGAGAAATTCCTGATGCAGTGTCTCTGTATGAGCAGCTGAAGGACAATTCATCAGTGACTCTGTACAAAGTATCAGAGGAGAAAATAAAGGCCAGCTGTGAATTGGTTCCCATCAACCTAAAAACAGTTCCTGGGACACTGAAAATACACCAAGTGAGTCAACACATATTAATTATATGAGTAAATATGAAGAAATGTAATTAAATAAGTAAATGTAGTTGCAGAAGTTAAATAAATAACTTAAATTCCCCATGTAATTAACATGGAAAGCAGACCACACCAGTATCTGAAATAATCTCAAAAAAGAATGTCTGTAACTTAGTCAATGTGTGATACTCCAATTTATCTTTGTCATATTGAATTTCACCCTAACAGCTGACATCCACAAAACCGGGAGTCATCAGCTTTTGTGGAAAAAATTGCCAGTGATTTTCTGCAAATTACCACGTGTTCTCTGAGGGAAGAGATGGGGACCCTGACAGAACCGAAGCCACCAAAGAGGTTGGACAGTGGGTCCTGGTTGAATACGATGGTGACTTGTTCCCTGGTACAGTCACACATGTGAATTTTATTCTGTTAATTTATGTTAATATGTGAATATTTCTCCAGTTACATAGTACAAGCTGTCCAGCCAAAATATGTAGAGACTATAAAAATGTTTCTTAAAACAGATTGCTGAAGGGCAGTATGAAGTCGACACCATGACTTGTGCAGGGGAGAACCGCTTCTATGTGCCGAGCATCAGATTTCCAGGAGAAAGGGTCTGGTACTATCGTCAGGACATACGGGACATAATCCCAGAACCACTTCCTGTCACCTCCTCTGCTAGACATTTCTGCATTTTACCTGACATATGGGCAAAACACAAGAAACGCTCATGAATGAGTTACAGTTGGGGGAAAACATGATTGGTACAAAGCAGTCGTTCCAGTTGTTTGTTTTAGTTGTTTGACCAACTCATAAATTGAGTTGCTGCTATTCAAGTTCTTCACATGAAATTATTCTCAGAAAAAGGTTGTGCGGTTGAATGTCAGGACCAAAGTTAAGTAACTAAAATCATTTTACAAGTGCACATGATGCTGTTACATTTAAATGTTTCTCAGGACCACATGATGGTATGTTATACTAGAATGATAAGAGTTATACTAATGGTTGTATATTTGTTAGTGCTACAGTGTAGGCTACATGACATGATTCTTTATGAGCATAAGATTGTAACTGGTAAACTCAACACTTGTTAACACAAGCCATGGTACTGTGATGATTACGATAAATGAGAAAAATGAAACACTGTTTATGAAATAAATGTTCTTTTACAAATTGTATGTGTTTTAAATATGTAAAAATAGGGTTAGGCATCAAACCCTGTTGACAAAGGGGTTTGATGCCTAACCAGCTAAATCTCATTTCCGAAACACTGATCCTCATTAACGAAATTACATTTTCATTACCGCAACATGTATCTTTTTTTACAAATTAAGTAATAATTAGATAATCATATTTTGTTTTAAAATGTATATACATATTATACAACACTACTTATTTAAGGTTTGCTACATAACAAATGTGTATGTTATCTTTTAGTAAAACAATTAAATAAAAGAAATTGTAAATCATCACGTATGTTTCGGTAATGAGAGAAAATGAGGAAATTACAAAAAATAATAAATATGAAAAAGTAATCTCTCCAGAGTTTTACATAGCTTTGAGCATGAGTAATAAGAGTCTACTTTAACATTAGCCAAAAATACACATTCTAACCATATATTTAATGTAATGTCATGTTGCGGTAATGATAATTTTTGATGGACTTCATCTAAAAATGTAAATAGTTATATAGGAAATATTTCTTTAAATCTTCTGAAAAAAATGGTTATAGTAAGTTCAGACTCAAACTCAACGGAAAACCATATTTGGCCGTTTGGGGCCAGTGCAAAGTCATGGAGTTTAGCGGCAGAATTGTGGAAATGATTGATTGGTTGTAGCTGGCTTTTCTCCACAATTCCACAGTAGATGTGGACATGCGGGGCATCCCTGGAACAGGGAGGAAATGTAGTATGCGAATAAGGTTTCAAACTCAACGGTTAACCATATTTGGCCATTTGGGGCCAGTGCAAAGTCAGGGAGTTTAGCAGCAGTATTGTGGAAATGATTCATTGGATTGAGCTGGATTTTCTCCATAATTCCACGGTAGATGTGGACATGCTGGGCATCCCTGGAATGCCCAGTATGCGAATCAGGTTTCAAACTCAACGGAAAACTATATTTGGCCATTTGGGGCCAGTGCAAAGTCAGGGAGTTTAGCGGCAGAATTGTGGAAATGATTCATTGGATTGAGCTGGCTTTTCTCCACAATTCCACAGTAGATGTGTACATGCTGGGCATCCCTGGAATGGGGAGGAATGGGGTAGTATGAGATTCAGGTTTCAAACTCAATGGGAAACCATATTTGGCCATTTGGGGCCAGTGCAAAGTCATGGAGTTTAGTGGCAGAGTTGTCAAAATGATTGATTGGTTTGAGCTGATTTTCTCCATAATTCCACAGTAGATGTGGACAAGCTGGGCATCCCTGGAATGCCCAGGATGCAAATCAGGTTTCAAACTCAACGGGAAACTATATTTGGCCATTTGGGGCCAGTGCAAAGTCAGGGAGTTTAGCAGCAGTATTGTGGGAATGATTGATTGATTTGAGCTGGCTTTTCTCCATAATTCCACAGTAGATGTGGACATGCTGGGCATCCCTGGAACGGGGAGGAGCTGTAGTATGCAAATCAGGTTTCAAACTCAATGGGAAACCATATTTGGCCATTTGGGGCCAGTGCAAAGTCAGGGAGTTTAGCGGCAGTATTGTGGGAATGATTCATTGGTTTGAGCTGGCTTTCCTCCATAATTCCACAGTAGATGTGGACTTGCTGGGAATCCCTGGAACGGGGAGGAGCTGTAGTATGCGAATCGGATTTCAAACTCAACGGGAAACTATATTTGGCCATTTGGGGCTAGTGCAAAGTCAGGGAGTTTAGCGGCAGAATTGTGGAAATGATTGATTGGATTGAGCTGGTTTTTCTCCATAATTCCACAGTAGATGTGGACATGCTGGGCATCCCTGGAACAGGGAGGAGCTGTAGTATGCAATTCAAGTTTCACACTCAACGGTAAACCATATTTGGCCGTTTGGGGCCAGTGCAAATTCAAGGAGTTTAGTGGAAGAATTGTGGAAATGATTGATTGGATTGAGCTGGCTTTTCTCCATAATTCCACAGTATATGTGGACATGCTGGGCATCGCTGAAATGGCATGGAGCTGTAGTATGCAATTCAGGTTTCAAACTCAACGGGAAACCATATTTGGCCATTTGGGGCCAGTGCAAAGTCAGGGAGTTTAGCGGCAGTATTGTGGGAATGATTGATTGATTTGAGCTGGCTTTTCTCCATAATTCCACAGTAGATGTGGACATGCTGGGAATCCCTGGAACGGGGAGGAGCTGTAGTATGCAAATCGGATTTCAAACTCAATGGGAAACCATATTTGGCCATTTGGGGCCAGTGCAAAGTCAGGGAGTTTAGCGGCAGTATTGTGGGAATGATTGATTGGTTTGAGCTGGCTTTCCTCCATAATTCCACAGTATATGTGGACATGCTGGGCATCGCTGAAATGGCATGGAGCTGTAGTATGCAATTCAGGTTTCAAACTCAACGGGAAACCATATTTGGCCATTTGGGGCCAGTGCAAAGTCCGGGAGTTTAGCTGCAGTATGGTGGAAATGATTCATTGGATTGAGCTGGCTTTTCTCCATAATTCCACAGTAGATGTGGACATGCTGGACTTCCCTGGAACTGGGAGGAGCTGTAGAATGCGAATCAGTTTTCAAACTCAACGGGAAACCACATTTGGCCGTTTGGGGCCAGTGCAAAGTCATGGAGTTTAGCGGCAGAATTGTCGAAATGAATGATTGGTTTGAGCTGGCTTTTTTCCATAATTCCACAGTAGATGTGGACATGCTGGGAATCCCTGGAACGGGGAGGAGCTGTAGTATGCAAATCAGGTTTCAAACTCAACGGGAAACCATAATTGGCCATTTGGGATCAATGCAAAGGCAGGGAGTTTAATGGTAGAATTGTCAAAATGATTGATTGGTTTGAGCTGGCTTTTCTCCATAATTGCACAGATGTGGACATGCTGGGCATCCCTAGAACGGGGAGGAGTTGTAGTATGCGAATCAGGTTTCAAACAACGGAAACCATATTTGGCCATTTGGGGCCAGTGCAAAGTCAAGGAGTTTAGTGGCAGAACTGTGGAAATGATTCATTTAATTGAGCTGGCTTTCAGCTATAATTCCATGGTAGATGTGGACATGCTGGGCATCCCTGGAATGGGGAGGAGGTGTAGTATGCCTATCAGGATGCAAACTCAACGGAAAACCATATTTGGCCGTTTGGGGCCAGTGCAAAGCCATGGAGTTTAGCGGCAGAATTGTGGATATGATTGATTGGTTGTAGCTGGCTTTTCTCCACAATTCCACAGTAGATGTGGACAAGCTGGGCATCCCTGGAATGGGGAGGAATGGGGTAGTATGAGATTCAGGTTTCAAACTCAATGGGAAACCATATTTGGCCATTTGGGGCCAGTGCAAAGTCAGGGAGTTTAGTGGCAGAATTGTCAAAATGATTGATTGGTTTGAGCTGATTTTCTCCATAATTCCACAGTAGATGTGGACAAGCTGGGCATCCCTGGAATGCCCAGGATGCAAATCAGGTTTCAAACTCAACGAGAAACTATATTTGGCCATTTGGGGCCAGTGCAAAGTCAGGGAGTTTAGCAGCAGTATTGTGGGAATGATTGATTGATTTGAGCTGGCTTTTCTCCATAATTCCACAGTAGATGTGGACATGCTGGGCATCCCTGGAATGGGGAGGAGCTTTAGTATGCGAATCAGGTTTCAATCTCAATGGGAAACCATATTTGGCCATTTTGGGCCAGTACAAATTCAAGGAGTTTAGAGGCAGAATTGTGGAAATGATTGATTGGTTTGAGCTGGCTTTTCTCCATAATTCCACAGTAGATGTGGACTTGCTGGGAATCCCTGGAATGGGGAGGAGCTGTAGTATGCAAATCGGATTTCAAACTCAGTGGGAAACCATATTTGGCCATTTGGGGCCAGTGCAAATTCAAGGAGTTTAGTGGAAGAATTGTGGAAATGATTGATTGGTTTGAGCTGGCTTTCCTCCATAATTCCACAGTATATGTGGACATGCTGGGCATCGCTGAAATGGCATGGAGCTGTAGTATGCAATTCAGGTTTCAAACTCAACGGGAAACCGTATTTGGCCATTTGGGGCCAGTGCAAAGTCCGGGAGTTTAGCTGCAGTATGGTGGAAATGATTCATTGGATTGAGCTGGCTTTTCTCCATAATTCCACAGTAGATAAAATCATTTTACAAGTGCACATGATGCTGTTACATTTAAATGTTTCTCAGGACCACATGATGGTATGTTATACTAGAATGATAAGAGTTATACTAATGGTTGTATATTTGTTAGTGCTACAGTGTAGGCTACATGACATGATTCTTTATGAGCATAAGATTGTAACTGGTAAACTCAACACTTGTTAACACAAGCCATGGTACTGTGATGATTACTGATAAATGAGAAAAATGAAACACTGTTTATGAAATAAATGTTCTTTTACAAATTGTATGTGTTTTAAATATGTAAAATAGGGTTAGGCATCAAACCCTGTTGACAAAGGGGTTTGATGCCCTAACCAGCTAAATCTCATTTCCGAAACACTGATCCTCATTAACGAAATTACATTTTCATTACACCCAACATGTATCTTTTTTACAAATTAAGTAATAATTAGATAATCATATTTTGTTTTAAAATGTATATACATATTATACAACA
>NW_027595885.1:0-8141 GCF_031162955.1 Sander vitreus
TCTGTAATGTCTGAAGTAGCCTACAAGATGCTAACGAGAGACTTCTGTAATGTCTGAAGTAGCCTACAAGATGCTAACGAGAGACTTCTGTAATGTCTGAAGTAGCCTACAAGATGCTAACGAGAGACTTCTGTAATGTCTGAAGTAGCCTACAAGATGCTAACGAGAGACTTCTGTAATGTCTGAAGTAGCCTACAAGATGCTAACGAGAGACTTCTGTAATGTCTGAAGTAGCCTACAAGATGCTAACGAGAGACTTCTGTAATGTCTGAAGTAGCCTACAAGATGCTAACGAGAGACTTCTGTAATGTCTGAAGTAGCCTACAAGATGCTAACGAGAGACTTCTGTAATGTCTGAAGTAGCCTACAAGATGCTAACGAGAGACTTCTGTAATGTCTGAAGTAGCCTACAAGATGCTAACGAGAGACTTCTGTAATGTCTGAAGTAGCCTACAAGATGCTAACGAGAGACTTCTGTAATGTCTGAAGTAGCCTACAAGATGCTAACGAGAGACTTCTGTAATGTCTGAAGTAGCCTACAAGATGCTAACGAGAGACTTCTGTAATGTCTGAAGTAGCCTACAAGATGCTAACGAGAGACTTCTGTAATGTCTGAAGTAGCCTACAAGATGCTAACGAGAGACTTCTGTAATGTCTGAAGTAGCCTACAAGATGCTAACGAGAGACTTCTGTAATGTCTGAAGTAGCCTACAAGATGCTAACGAGAGACTTCTGTAATGTCTGAAGTAGCCTACAAGATGCTAACGAGAGACTTCTGTAATGTCTGAAGTAGCCTCCAAGATGCTAACGAGAGACTTCTGTAATGTCTGAAGTAGCCTACAAGATGCTAACGAGACTTCTGTAATGTCTGAAGTAGCCTACAAGATGCTAACGAGACTTCTGTAATGTCTGAAGTAGCCTACAAGATGCTAACGAGAGACTTCTGTAATGTCTGAAGTAGCCTACAAGATGCTAACGAGAGACTTCTGTAATGTCTGAAGTAGCCTACAAGATGCTAACGAGAGACTTCTGTAATGTCTGAAGTAGCCTACAAGATGCTAACGAGAGACTTCTGTAATGTCTGAAGTAGCCTACAAGATGCTAACGAGAGACTTCTGTAATGTCTGAAGTAGCCTACAAGATGCTAACGAGACTTCTGTAATGTCTGAAGTAGCTACAAGATGCTAACGAGAGACTTCTGTAATGTCTGAAGTAGCCTACAAGATGCTAACGAGAGACTTCTGTAATGTCTGAAGTAGCCTACAAGATGCTAACGAGAGACTTCTGTAATGTCTGAAGTAGCCTACAAGATGCTAACGAGAGACTTCTGTAATGTCTGAAGTAGCCTACAAGATGCTAACGAGAGACTTCTGTAATGTCTGAAGTAGCCTACAAGATGCTAACGAGAGACTTCTGTAATGTCTGAAGTAGCCTACAAGATGCTAACGAGAGACTTCTGTAATGTCTGAAGTAGCTACAAGATGCTAACGAGAGACTTCTGTAATGTCTGAAGTAGCCTCAAGATGCTAACGAGAGACTTCTGTAATGTCTGAAGTAGCCTACAAGATGCTAACGAGAGACTTCTGTAATGTCTGAAGTAGCCTACAAGATGCTAACGAGAGACTTCTGTAATGTCTGAAGTAGCCTACAAGATGCTAACGAGAGACTTCTGTAATGTCTGAAGTAGCCTACAAGATGCTAACGAGAGACTTCTGTAATGTCTGAAGTAGCCTACAAGATGCTAACGAGAGACTTCTGTAATGTCTGAAGTAGCCTACAAGATGCTAACGAGAGACTTCTGTAATGTCTGAAGTAGCCTACAAGATGCTAACGAGAGACTTCTGTAATGTCTGAAGTAGCCTACAAGATGCTAACGAGAGACTTCTGTAATGTCTGAAGTAGCCTACAAGATGCTAACGAGAGACTTCTGTAATGTCTGAAGTAGCCTACAAGATGCTAACGAGAGACTTCTGTAATGTCTGAAGTAGCCTACAAGATGCTAACGAGAGACTTCTGTAATGTCTGAAGTAGCCTACAAGATGCTAACGAGAGACTTCTGTAATGTCTGAAGTAGCCTCCAAGATGCTAACGAGAGACTTCTGTAATGTCTGAAGTAGCCTACAAGATGCTAACGAGAGACTTCTGTAATGTCTGAAGTAGCCTACAAGATGCTAACGAGAGACTTCTGTAATGTCTGAAGTAGCTCCAAGATGCTAACGAGAGACTTCTGTAATGTCTGAAGTAGCTACAAGATGCTAACGAGAGACTTCTGTAATGTCTGAAGTAGCCTCTAAGATGCTAACGAGAGACTTCTGTAATGTCTGAAGTAGCTCCAAGATGCTAACGAGAGACTTCTGTAATGTCTGAAGTAGCCTACAAGATGCTAACGAGAGACTTCTGTAATGTCTGAAGTAGCCTACAAGATGCTAACGAGAGACTTCTGTAATGTCAGAAGTAGCTACAAGATGCTAACGAGAGACTTCTGTAATGTCTGAAGTAGCTACAAGATGCTAACGAGAGACTTCTGTAATGTCTGAAGTAGCTACAAGATGCTAACGAGAGACTTCTGTAATGTCTGAAGTAGCCTCATAGATACTAACGAGATACTTATGTAATGTCTGAAGTAGCCTCGTAGATGCTAACGAGAGACTTCTGTAATGTCTGAAGTAGCCTCCAAGATGCTAACGAGAGACTTCTGTAATGTCTGAAGTAGCCTACAAGATGCTAACGAGAGACTTCTGTAATGTCTGAAGTAGCCTACAAGATGCTAACGAGAGACTTCTGTAATGTCTGAAGTAGCCTACAAGATGCTAACGAGAGACTTCTGTAATGTCTGAAGTAGCCTACAAGATGCTAACGAGAGACTTCTGTAATGTCTGAAGTAGCCTACAAGATGCTAACGAGAGACTTCTGTAATGTCTGAAGTAGCCTACAAGATGCTAACGAGAGACTTCTGTAATGTCTGAAGTAGCCTACAAGATGCTAACGAGAGACTTCTGTAATGTCTGAAGTAGCCTACAAGATGCTAACGAGAGACTTCTGTAATGTCTGAAGTAGCCTACAAGATGCTAACGAGAGACTTCTGTAATGTCTGAAGTAGCCTACAAGATGCTAACGAGAGACTTCTGTAATGTCTGAAGTAGCCTACAAGATGCTAACGAGAGACTTCTGTAATGTCTGAAGTAGCCTACAAGATGCTAACGAGAGACTTCTGTAATGTCTGAAGTAGCCTACAAGATGCTAACGAGAGACTTCTGTAATGTCTGAAGTAGCCTACAAGATGCTAACGAGAGACTTCTGTAATGTCTGAAGTAGCCTACAAGATGCTAACGAGAGACTTCTGTAATGTCTGAAGTAGATACAAGACGCTAACGAGAGACTTCTGTAATGTCTGAAGTAGCCTACAAGATGCTAACGAGAGACTTCTGTAATGTCTGAAGTAGCTCGTAGATGCTAACAAGAGACTTCTTAATGTCTGAAGTAGATACAAGATGCTAACGAGAGACTTCTGTAATGTCTGAAGTAACCGCGTAGATGCTAACGAGAGACTTCTGTAATGTCTTAAGTAGCTACAAGATGCTAATGAGAGACTTCTGTAATGTCAGAAGTAGCCTACAAGAAGCTAACGAGAGTTCTGTAATGTCTGAAGTAGCCTACAAGATGCTAACGAGAGACTTCTGTAATGTCTGAAGTAGCCTACAAGATGCTAACGAGAGACTTCTGTAATGTCTGAAGTAGCCTACAAGATGCTAACGAGAGACTTCTGTAATGTCTGAAGTAGATACAAGATGCTAACAAGAGACTTCTTAATGTCTGAAGTAGCCGACAAGAAGCTAACGAGAGACTTCTTAATGTCTGAAGTAGCTACAAGAAGCTAACGAGAGTTCTGTAATGTCTGAAGTAGATACAAGATGCTAAAGATAGATTTCTGTAATGTCTGAAGTAGCCGACAAGATGCTAACGAGAGACTTCTGTAATGTCTGAAGTAGCCTAGTAGATGCTAACGAGAGACTTCTGTAATGTCTGAAGTAGCCTCGTAGATGCTAACGAGATACTTCTGTAATGTCTGAAGTAGCCGACAAGATGCTAACGAGAGACTTCTGTAATGTCTGAAGTAGCCAACAAGATGCTAACGAGAGACTTCTGTAATGTCTGAAGTAGCCTACAAGATGCTAACGAGAGACTTCTGTAATGTCAGAAGTAGCCTACAAGAAGCTAACGAGAGTTCTGTAATGTCTGAAGTAGCTACAAGATGCTAACGAGAGACTTCTGTAATGTCTGAAGTAGCTACAAGATGCTAACGAGAGACTTCTATAATGTCTGAAGTAGCTCGTAGATGCTAACGAGAGACTTCTGTAATGTCTGAAGTAGCCTACAAGATGCTAACGAGAGACTTCTGTAATGTCTGAAGTAGCCTACAAGATGCTAACGAGAGACTTCTGTAATGTCTGAAGTAGCCGACAAGATGCTAACGAGAGACTTCTGTAATTTCTGAAGTAGCTACAAGATGCTAACGAGAGACTTCTGTAATGTCTGAAGTAGCCTACAAGATGCTAACGAGAGACTTCTGTAATGTCTGAAGTAGCCTACAAGATGCTAACGAGAGACTTCTGTAATGTCTGAAGTAGCCTACAAGATGCTAACGAGAGACTTCTGTAATGTCTGAAGTAGCCTACAAGATGCTAACGAGAGACTTCTGTCATGTCAGTAGTCTCTCGTTAACTATATTGAGCCAACCTTTCGGAGCTCCTTCTCGTTATGCTCTGCAGTAGCTGCAAGACGCTACAGAGATCCTATCTGTTATCGTCTGACAGTAGCTACTTCAGATGCTAAGATAGATTTCTGTACTGTCCGAGCAGCTTGTAGCCTCGTAGTAGTAACGATGGACTTCTGGAACGTTGCAGTAGCTACGTTAGCTGCTAACGAGCATGCTGCCAAGCTAGACCAGTAGTACTTCGTTCAGTGCATGCTCGTTATCTTGTAGCTACTTCGGGCGTACAGAAGCTCTATCGTTATCATACTGAGGCTACTTCAGACATTACAGAAATCTATCTTTTGGCATCTTGTAGCTACTTCCAGACTACAGAAGTCTCTCGTTAGCATCTTCAGCTTCGCTTCCGAACATTACAGAACTCGTTAGCTTCTTGTGAGCCACTTCTGACATTACAGAAATGCTCTCGTTAGCATCTTGTCGTACTTCAGACATTACAGAAGTCTCTCGTTAGCATCTACTGAGCTACTTCAGACATTACAGAAGTCTCTCGTTTGCATCTACTAGGCTACTTCAGACATTACAGAAGTCTCGTTAGCATCTTGTAGCTACTTCAGACATTACAGAAGTCTCGTTAGCATCTTGTAGCACTATCGGGCAGCATTACAGAGAGTTCGCTTAAAGTATCTTCTCGTAGCTACTTCAGACGTACAGAAGTCTCTCGTTAGCGTCTTTGTAGCTACTCAGACATTACAGTCTCTCGTTAGCATCTTGTAGCTACTTCGAGACATTACAGAAGTCTCTCGTTAGCATCTCGAGCTACTTCAGACATTACAGAAGTCTCTCGTTAGCATCTTGTAGGCTACTAGACATTACAGAGTCTCTTGTTAGCATCTTGTGAAGGCTACTTCAGACAGTCTCTCGTTAGCATCTCTGTACTACTTCCAGACAGTACAGAAGTCTCTCGTTAGCATCTTGTATGCTGCTTCGAACATTACAGAAGTCTCTTGTTAGCATCTTTAGCTACTCAGACATTGCAGATGTCTCGTTAGCATCTTGGAGCTACTTCGGACATTACAGAAGTCTCGTTAGCATTTGTAGCTACTCGAACATTAGAGTCTCGTTGGGACATCTTCATGGAGTTTCTCGTTAGCGTCTGTGGCTACTAGACATTACGAAAGCTCGTGGGATTTGTTGTACTACTTCAGACATTCCGGTCCCTCGTTGGCATCTTGGCTGAGACACTTCAAGCTATCACGAAATCTCGATCGGGCTACTTCAGACATTACAGGCTCTCGTTGGCGTACTACTCAGAATCTGCGGAAAAGTGCTCGGCATCTTGTGACTACTTCGAACAATACAGGAAGTCTCGTTTGGCATCTTGTAGGCTACTCAGACAGTTACGAGTGCATCTCTACTCCGAAACGTACAGAATCTTCTCTCGTTAGTCTGCGAGCTACTGAAAGTATTGCATGAAGTCTCGTTATCATGCTGCGAGGCTACTCGGCGACTACGAAGTCTCTCGTTGGCTTCTTGTGAGACTACTTCAGACATTCATAGAGTCTCGTTTGATCTTGTAGCACTCTCAGTCACGTACCAGAAAGTCTCTCGTTAGCATCTTGTCTGCTTCAGACATTACGAAGTCTCTCGTCAGCATCTGTAGGGCTACTTCCAGACATTACAGAAGTCTCTCGTTAGCATCTATGTAGGCTACTTTCAGACATTACAGAAGTCTCTCGTTAGCATCTTTGAAGCTACTTCAGACATTACAGAAGTCTCTCGTTGGCATCTTGTAGGCTACTTCAGACATTACAGAAGTCTCGTTGGCATCTTGTAGCTACTTCAGACATTACAGAAGTTCTCGTTAGCATCTTGTAGGCTACTTCAGACATTACAGAAGTCTCTCGTTAGCATCTTGTAGGCTACTTCAGACATTACAGAAGTCTCTCGTTAGCATCTACGCTACTTCGAGACATTACAGAAGTCTATCGTTAGCATCTTGTAGGCTACTTCAGACATTACAGAAAGTCTCTCTGTTAGCATCTTGTAGCTACTTCAGACATTACAGAAGTCTTCTCGTTAGCTGTCTTGTGAGGCTACTTCAGAGCATTGCAGAAGTCTCTCGTTGGCATCTTGTCGGCTACTTCAGACATTACAGAAGTCTCTCGTTAGCATCTTGTAGACTACTTCAGACATTACAAGGGTCTCTCGTTGGCTTCTTGCTAGACTGCAGAAATCTCTTTAGCATCTTGTAGCTACTAGACATTACAGAAGTCTCTCGTTAGCATCTTGTAGCTACTTCGAGACATTACAGAAGTCTCTCGTTAGCATCTACGAGGCTACTTCAGACATTACAAGAGAGTCTCTCGTTAGCATCTATGTAGGCTACTTCAGACATTACAGAAGTCTCTCGTTAGCATCTTGTAGCTACTTCAGACGTACAGAAGTCTCGTTAGCAGCTCTTCCAGACATTACGGAAGTCTCGTTAGCATCTTGTAGGCTACTTCAGACATTACAGAAGTCTCTCGTTAGCATCTTTGTAGCTACTTCAGACATTACAGAAGTCTCTCGTTAGCATCTTGTAGGCTACTTCAGACATTACAGAAGTCTCTCGTTAGCATCTTGCTGAGCTGCTTCAGACATTGCAGAGTACTCTCGTTAGCATCTTGTAGGCTACTTCAGACATTACAGAAGTCTCTCGTTATCGGGTGCGAGTCTTGTTGGCATCTTTGAGCTACTTTACAGTACAGTCTCGTTGGCATCTTGTAGCTACTTACAGAAATCTCGTTAGCATCTGTAGGCTACTTCAGACATTACGAAGTCTCTCGTTAGCATCTTGACAGCTACTTCAGACATTACAGAAATCTCTCGTTAGCATCTTGTGCTACTTCGAACATTACAGAAGTCTATCGTTAGTATCTCGAGCTACTTCAGACATTACAGAAGTCTCTCGTTAGCATCTCGTAGCTACTTCAGACATTGACAGAAGTCTCTCGTTAGCATTTCTTGTAGGCTACTTCAGACATTACAGAAGTCTCTCGTTAGCATCTTGTGAGCTACTTCAGACATTACAGAAGTCTCGTTAGCATCTTGTAGCTACTTCAGACATTATAGAAGCTCTCGTTAGCATCTTGTAGGCTACTTCAGGGCATTACAGAAGTCTCGTTAGCATCTTTAGTAACTACTTCGAAACGTGCAAGTCTCTCGTTATCATCTGAGGCTACTTCAGATTACGAGTCATCTTTGGCATCTCTGCAGGCTACTTCCAGACATTGCAGAGAATCTGTCGGTGTGGCATTTGTAGCTACTTCGGGCAGTACAGAACTACTCGTTAGCACATCTTGTGAGCTACTTCTGTCATGACGGAAGTCTCTCGTTAGCATCTTGTTGGCCTCAGGCTGACAGAGAGATCTCTCAGTTATCTTGTTAA
>NW_027595886.1:5000-8225 GCF_031162955.1 Sander vitreus
GGACTACGTGCTCAGTAGCTAGGGTAAGACTACATGCTCAGTAGCTAGGTAGGGACTGCACGCTCAGTAGCTAGAGTAAGGACTACACGCTCAGTAGCTAGGTAAGGACTACATGCTCAGTAGCTAGGTAAAGGACTACATGCTCAGTAGCTAGGGTAGGACTACACGCTCAGTAGCTAGGTAAGGACTACATGAGCTAGCTAGATAAGGACTACATGCTCAGTAGCTAGGTAAGGGACTACATGCTCAGTAGCTGAGTAAGGACTACATGCTCAGTAGCTAGGGTAAGGACTACATGCTCAGTAGCTAGGTAAGGACTACACGCTCAGTAGCTAGGTAGGGACTACACGGCTCAGTAGCTAGGTAAGGACTACATGCTCAGTAGCTAGGTAAAGGGACTACATGCTCAGTAGCTAGGTAAGGACTACTTGAGCTAGCTAGGTAAGGACTACATGCTCAGTAGCTAGGTAAGACTACATGCTCAGTAGCTAGGTAAGGGACTACATGCTCAGTAGCTAGGGTAAGGACTACATGCTCAGTAGCTAGGTAGGACTACACGCTCAGTAGCTAGGTAAGGACTACATGCTCAGTAGCTAGGTAAGGACTACACGCTCAGTAGCTAGGTAAGGACTACATGAGCTAGCTAGATAAGGACTACATGCTCAGTAGCTAGGTAAGGACTACATGCTCAGTAGCTAGGTAAGGACTACATGCTCAGTAGCTAGGTAAGGACTACTTGAGCTAGCTAGGTAAGGACTACATGCTCAGTAGCTAGGTAAGACTACATGCTCAGTAGCTAGGTAAGGGACTACGTGCTCAGTAGCTAGGTAAGACTACATGCTCAGTAGCTAGGTAAGGGACTACACGCTCAGTAGCTGGGTAAGGGACTGCACGCTCAGTAGCTAGGTAAGGACTACGGCTCAGTAGCTGGGTAAGGACTACACGCTCAGTAGCTAGGTAAGGACTACATGAGCTAGCTAGCTGTTTCTCCAGCTTCAGTAGAACAAGGCAGGATTAGCTGGGAGACTTCTTCTAAACGAGGGAACACTTCCACCTTTGTGTGAATACCTGCAGAACAGGGACATGGAAGTAGTTCTTTTGGAGATTATGGTGAACTAGTGTGTGTTGTAGCAGTGTTTTGCCATTGAGAACGAGCTAGCATGCTAACGGTTGGGCCCCCTAGCCCCCCTCGTCTCAGCTAGTGACGTAGAAAGCCGTGCAGATGTTGACCAGCTGACCCAGAGACTGAAGACAGGACACATTCAGAAACCGTATCTCACTCAGAACAGCATGGAGGGTTATCAACATCTGTATGAAGCACCAGAGACACTAAATAACTCCCAAATCACAGAAAAAGAGAGTTTTTTTATAATATGGGCTCTTTAAATTGGCCCCAATTAGACCCAAAAAAAACTAAAAGTTGCATTTTCTACTCTACAGGAAGGCAACGCGAGGGTTAAACTGAACATCTCTGCAGTTTGTTTTGCAGGATTGTACAAAATATGGACACAAACATTTAATATGTGTATTGATTTATTTAAAAAATGAACAACCTGAACACACATTGTGTCTTCTCTGCAGGATCCAACCGGACGGGTTTCCTGAGCGCGCTCAAAGACAGTCGGCCAGATATCCTTTCACTGTTTAGAGGTTTCATCCAGTCAGTTCGTGCATGTTTATAATAATAATCCATACATGTGTTTGCATAAACATGTAGTTTGTGGTTCTATGCATAGTCAGTATATAATGGACCAGCAGACCCCCGTGTCTCTGGACGGAGACCAGTGAAGGGACGTTAGAGCTCTTTCCGGTGATGGCTGAGCGTTACTGAGCAGCCTCCCAACTGAGCTTGAAGGCGTAGATGTGGCGTGAGCAACCTGTCTGAAAGTTGGAAGTCTTCTGGTAGCTGTGCCAGAGAAATCTCAATCATTCCCAATCTAGCAGAGACGGAGCGTAGGTATATGTAAGGAGATAACATAGACACAGGCTCATTATTGATCACTAAAATGATAGTTAACATTAGTCATTACACTTAAACAGCTGATGGAAGTCCAAACTGCCTGAGAGCTTCTCTGGACTATCGGTAGCTCCTCTACTATGAGACAGGAAGTCTCGTGGTTATGACCCTATCGTTAGCCTATTGTTATAAAAACGTCTGCTACGGAGCCATAACGTGAGCTACAAGGTAATGGAGCCTTTTATACATTGTCGTGTTTCTTTAGAAATAAACAACGGACACATAGAGTCTTTAAAGCGCTTCAGATGTAAAGGTATTCTCTGTCAAAGTGACATCAGAATGAATGGCAGTCAATGGGATGCTAACGGGATGCTAACGGAGGTGATGGCTTGGTAGCATCTAAATGGCGCCATAGGAGGTTGGCGGTCCGAGGCTGACCCCCCTTGGGTTTGCAGCTTTTAGATGGCGTTCACGTCGCTTCATAACGATCACTTCCTAACGTTCCCATGGCAACAGGAAACAGCTGCTCTTGTGTGAAGTAAACACAACATTTTTCATCTTTCTGATAAGATATTTGGGACTTTTTAGCAACGGAAATGCGGGGATTATGACATCATGCAAGCCTGCATATTTTGCGTGAAATCGTCAATTAAGTGCCCCCCCCCCAGTAGATGCACTGGTTGTTTGTGTAGGCGGGCAGTGTATGTGTGTGTCCAGAGTACCCTAGGGGACACGTACTCTGCAGTCCTCCAGAGTACCCCTAGGGGACACGTACCCCTGCAGTCCTCCAAAGTACCCCTAGGGGGGACACGTACCCCCTGCAGTCCTCCAGAGTACCCCTAGGGGACACGTACCCCCCTGCAGTCCTCCAGAGTACCCCTAGGGGGACACGTACCCCCTGCAGTCCTCAGAGTACCCCTAGGGGGACACGTACCCCCTGCAGTCCTCCAGAGTACCCCTAGGGGGACACGTACCCCCTGCAGTCCTCCAGAGTACCCCTAGGGGACACGTACCCACCTGCAGTCCTCCAGAGTACCCTAGGGGGACACGTACCACCTGCAGTCCTCCAGAGTACCCCTAGGGGGACACGTGCCACCTGCAGTCCTCCAAAGGGTAGGACACGCACCTCACCTGCCACCTACCACACCCCCTTGCCACTGTTTCTATTGCCCTGCACCTACCACTACCACTTAACACCACCTTTATACTTTACCATTATGCACATGCTGCTATCTTACCATTTACTATATTACTACTACATTTGCATG
>NW_027595887.1:0-8341 GCF_031162955.1 Sander vitreus
ATCGCCCTCTATGGTAGAGGCAGAGCTGGAGGATGAGGGGGATTGGCATCAATTTCCCTGGTGGAGGTTGCTGAGGTAGTTAAACAACTCCACAGTGGCAAAGCCCCAGGAATTGATGAGATCCGTCCAGAAATGCTTAAAGCTCTGGGTGTGGAGGGGTTGTCTTGGTTGACACGCCTCTTCAACATTGCGTGGAAGTCTGGGGACGGTGCCTAAGGAGTGGCAGACCGGGGTGGTGGTTCCCCTTTTTTAAAAAGGGGGGACCAGAGGGTGTGTGCCAATTACAGGGGTATCACACTTCTCAGCCTCCCGGTAAAGTCTACTCCAAGGTGCTGGAAAGGAGGGTTCGGTCGATGAGTCGAATCTCAGGTTGAAGAGGAACAATGCGGATTCCGTCCTGGTCGTGGAACAACGGACCAGATCTTTACTCTCGCAAGGATCCTGGAGGGAGCCTGGGAGTATGCCCAACCAGTCTACATGTGTTTTGTGGATCTGGAGAAGGCGTATGACCGGGTGCCCGGGAGATACTGTGGGAGGTGCTGCGGGAGTACAGGGGTGAGGGTCCCTTCTCAGGGCCATCCAATCTCTGTACGACCAAAGCGAGAGCTGTGTCCGGGTTCTCGGCAGTAAGTCGGACTCGTTTCAGGTGAGAGTTGGCCTCCGCCAGAGCTACGCTTTGTCACCAATCCTGTTTGTAGTATTTATGGACAGGATATCGAGGCGTAGTCGGGGGTGGAGAGGGGTTGCAGTTTCGGTGGGCTGGGGATCTCATCGCTGCTTTTGCAGATGATGTGGTCCTGATGGCATCATCGGCCTGTGACCTTCAGCACTCACTGGATCGGTTCGCAGCCGAGTGTGAAGCGGCTGGGATGAGGATCAGCACCTCTAAATCGGAGGCCATGGTTCTCAGCAGGAAACCGATGGAGTGCCTTCTCCAGGTAGGGAATGAGTCCTTACCCCAAGTGAAGGAGTTCAAGTACCTTGGGGTCTTGTTCGCGAGTGAGGGGACAATGGAGGCGGGAGATTGGTCGGAGAATCGGCACAGCAGGTGCGGTATTACATTCAATTTATCGCACCGTTGTGACGAAAAGAGAGCTGAGCCAGAAGGCAAAGCTCTCAATCTACCCGGTCAGTTTTTGTTCCTACCCTCACCTATGGTCATGAAGGCTGGGTCATGACCGAAAGAACAAGATCCAGGGTACAAGCGGCCGAAATGGGTTTCCTTAGGAGGGTAGCTGGCGTCTCCCTTAGAGATAGGGTGAGAAGCTCAGTTATCCGTGAGGAGCTCGGAGTAGAGCCGCTGCTCCTTTGCGTCGAAAGGAGCCAGTTGAGGTGGTTCGGGCATCTGGTAAGGATGCCCCCTGGGCGCCTCCCTAGGGAGGTGTTCCAGGCACGTCCAGCTGGGAGGAGGCCTCGGGGGAGACCCAGGACTAGGTGGAGGGATTATATCTCTAACCTGGCCTGGGAACGCCTCGGGATCCCCCAGTCGGAGCTGGTTAATGTGGCCCGGGAAAGGGAAGTTTGGGGTCCCCTGCTGGAGCTGCTACCCCCGCGACCCGACCCCGGATAAGCGGATGAAGAAGATGGATGGATGTCCATGCTTTTATCTTCAGTAGACTTGACTACTGTAACGGTGTCTTCACAGGTCTCCCTAAAAAATCAGACAGCTGCAGCTGATTCACAACGCTGCTGCTCGAGTCCTCACTAAGACCAAGAAAGTGGATCACATCACTCCAGTTCTGAAGTCTCTACACTGGCTTCCAGTGCCTCAAAGAATTGATTTCAAAATACTTTTGCTGGTTTATAAATCACTAAACGGTTTAGGGCCAAAATACATTTCTGATCTGCTACTACACTATGAACCACCCAGACCTCTCATGTCGTCTGGGACAGGCCTGCTTGTTGTCCCCAGAGTCAGAACTAAACAGGGGGAAGCAGCGTTTAGTTTTTATGCTCCACATATCTGGAACAAACTCCCAGAAAACTGCAGGTCTGCTGCAACTCTCAGTTCTTTTAAATCAAGGCTGAAGACCTATCTTTTTGATGTTGCCTTTCTTTAAATAAGCATTGTTGACACTGTATAACAATCTATATAAACACATAAAGAGAAATTCCTAAAACAAATAATAGATTTGAATTTATGATTACGAGTGACATTCTCTTGCAGAAACGGACATATCTCTGATTATTTCTCTGATGCAGGCATGACAATAGTTGACAGAAGAGACAGACGTTGGGCTGGTCAAAAAGTTAGTCGAAGTAATAACTAATTTAGGCAGAAGGCCTAAAAAGAAAAAAATAGTCTATAAACACTCTGAGCGAGTTCTTGACTATTTAGAGACAGACTGCAGAAGAAATAAAATAGTTTAAGAACACGTTCTGGACTATTAAGAGATTTTTGTCACCAGGGCTGTACCGGGTTTTGCAAGGTTTGCCAAAGAAAAGAACTAAGCTTTGCGGTGATGACCACATCGAAAATGATAAGAGTATACTAAAGGAAAAGCTTCTGTAACTATGGGGAATGAAACCCCAAAGCCGTGCGACGCATCTGGACCCATAGTGGGTGAGATGGTTAGAAAGTATGGACCGGACTACTTGAGATATCTGTCATATTGGTCAAAAAGCTTTGGCTTGGAGTCGCTTTACAGCCGCTCTAGGCGCTCTAGGCTTGTGACAACTATATGCTGCTCCTAAAGACAACTGAGAAAGAAAAGAAACTGCAGGGGACTGCAGGTAGTAAAATACGCAGCCGAAAACGGTAATCGAGCAGCAGAACGAAAGTCTGGAGTGAGTGAGAAACTTGTGAGGGACTGACGAAAAGGTTAGTCTTACTGCAATGAAGAAAACAAAGAAAGCTAATAGCGCGCTGAAATCAAGATGGCCAGAGCTGGAGGAACGAGTCCACAGATGGGCGCTTGAACAACGTGCTGCTGGGAGAGGCTCGTCAACAGTGCAGTTACGTCTCCACGCCCTGGTAGTTCTGTATTCTATTGTATAGTTGAATAACTATTAATGTGTTACTTGTTCTGTGTGCTATTGTGTAGTTTAATAACTTGTCTTTCCAGATTAAATGTCTGTTCTTGGTCTTGGATTTTGTGAAATAAATTTCTAAATAAATGCGATTTATAGTCCAGTGCGACTTATGTTTTTTTCCTCTTCATGACGCATTTTTTGACTGATGCGACTTATACTCCGGAGCGACTTATAGTCCGGAAAATACGGTAGTTAGGGAGTGAGGAGATCCAGAAATGCTTGTTACTAACCTAGCTCTGGGGAGTTTACTCCCCGGAGTCCTTATGTTTCTTTTTCCCAGCATATTTCGTTGGATTAGGATGGCACCAAGATCTTGGTTACAGCTGTCACTGTGGTCCTGCTTCACTACACCCTGCTACGCTCTACGGTGCCCTGCTGCGTCCTGCTGAACCTGCTACATCCAGCCATGCCCTGTTGTGCCACGCTACATACTGTTACGCCCTGCAGTGTCCTGCTATGACATGAACTACTACGACTACCATTTTCTAGTCACTGTTCCATTATCTTTATTGTGACTATTATTGCCACTGTTTATCACATCCCCAACCGGCACCGTCAGACACCGCCTACCAAGAGCCTGGGTCTGGCCGAGGTTTCTTCTTAAAAGGCCACTGTTGCACTAAATGCTTGCTCTTGGGGGAATTACTAGAATTGTTGGGACTTTATAAATTATAGAGTGTGGTCTAGACCTACTCTGTCAAGTGTCTCGAGATAACTCTTGTTATGATTTGATGCTATAAATAAAATTGAATTGAATTAAACCTGTCCTGCCCCGCAGCCTGGTATACAGTATGAGGAGCTGAATACCTTGTTGTGCCAAACAGATTTTCCTTTAACACGAGGTTATGTTATGATTTGTCACCTGGCCGGACAGGGGGACAGAAATGGGGATGGGTGGCACAAACACCACACAAACAGACACCACAGAGAAGGGACCTTACCTGCAAGAGAACGGGGATGGGGGGTGGGGACAACAGAAAAAAACAGAGGAACAACAATTGCACAAACCAACAAAACCTGCAAGAAAACGGGGATGGGGACTTGGGGCGGAGAAAGATAAACAAACAAACAAACAAACAAACAAATGACAAAGAGACAGCCAGCTGAACAACAGCAATAAACAGCTGATATAAGAAAACAACTGAGGGAAAATGAAAAGGAGAAAGTCAAGCAAAAATAAATAAACAATGCACAGCCATGAGAACTAGAATAATAATAATAATAATAATAATAATAATAATAATAGATTTAAATAAATAACTTAATGAAAAGCATAAAGAGTAGTTCTACCTGTTGATAACCATGGACAACCTAAATTTGTTTGTTTGTGTGTGTGTGTGTGTGTGTGTGTGTGTGTGTGTGTGTGTGTGTGCATAAGCCTGTCGCAGAATGTAGTTAGTTAGTGAGAGCCACAACAGCGACGCACCGACCCCAGCGGCAGGCAGGAATCCCAGTAGCCAGGGAAGCCGAAAGCGCAAAGGAACAATTTATGGTAAGGTGTGCCTTTTGGAACCATGGTACCAAAAATTAAAAAAATATATATAATAATCAGAATCAGTTTTATTAGCCATATAGACACATACTGTACAATAGAGACAACAATACATATATATATATATATAGGCACATATCAACACAATATACAAAAAATACAACTATACAAATAAGACATAATATCAATACAAGTACACATGGAGAGGGATGTAGAGTGCAAAGTAATAGTGCAAATGTAGTGTGCAAGATGCATATGAATGGCCAAAGTGGGGATGACCCCAGTTAGCAGCAGTTCAGGAGATTGATGGCAGTCGGAAAGAAGCTGTTCTTGTGTCTGGTTGTTTTTGTGTGCAGGGATCTGTAGCGCCTGCCAGAGTGGAGGAGGCAGGAGGATGGCAGCATAGTTGAAGTTACAGCAACTTCCTGTCTAAACAGGAAGTTGCATTATTTTTGGCAACAATTATTCTGATTGCCCCGAAACTTGACAAGGTTGTTCGTCATGGCCGTTTTAGCATCTTTGCCAAACTTGGCGTCAATTGGCCATTAGATGGCGCTGTTTTAATTTTTTAGATTTTATTAATCAGCAAAATATTGATATATGGGAAACATACTCTGTCTAACTACTCCTGGGGCGTGAGTCCGATCGGCACGAAAACTGGCATATAGACTCGGAGGACCCTCATGACAACATGACTTAAGACAGTTGTTCCTCATCTGCCAATGAGGCTGTGTGCCAAATATGGCGTCAATCAGCCTTTAGATGGCGCTGTTTTAATTTTTTTAAATGAATTAGCCACATCGCGATACATGGGAAACATACTTTGTCTAACTCCTCCTGGGCCGTGAGTCCAATCTGCATGAAAACTTGGATATAGACTCGGTGGACCCTCGTGACTAAAAGTTATCAAAAGAATTTTGATAGCTAAAACAATGCGCACGTTATGGAGGAACAACTTCCTGTAGTTGGCTGTTAAAACATGAACGGTTGTATCTTGGCAAAAGTTATTCCGATTTACATGAAACTTAGAATGTGTGGTCTACATGTGATGTTGCGTCTGCCAGTACCCCCGACTGCAAGAAGGCGAGGGCCCGATCATCGCTGCTTGCAGCTTTAATTAGGGCCCGAGCGCCGACAGCGGCGAAGGCCCCATTGAAAGTGAAGGAATTATTAGGGCCCGAGCGCCGACAGCAGCGAAGGCCCTATTGAAACTGAAGGAATTATTAGGGCCCGAGCGCCGACAGCGGCCAAGGCCCTATTGAAACTGAAGGAATTATTATTTTCTGTAAATGAATTGCCTTTTTGAGGGGCTTAACATATTGAAAAACTCACCAAAATTGGCGGTCGCATCAAGTCTGGTGAAAATGTATGTATATTAATTGTTTCGGGAATAGGCACACAAAAATGGCTCGCTAGCGCCCCCTACAAAGTTAAAAAGAATTGAGTACGTTTATCGTAGACTCACGAAAGTTGGTACACATATGTAACATGTCAAGATGTACAAAAAACGTCACATACCCTAAACCCAACAGGAAGTCTGCCATTTTCAATTGAAAAATCGAAATTACCGTTTGATGTAGACCCTTGTATGAGGTATCATTGAACTCAGCAGAGACTTCCTTCTTCATTGGTGATTGTTTGGCCCGCCCCCTCTGTTTAAGACACGCCCCCTTTCAGAAATGCTGACCCATCTAAGGTAGAGTCTTGTGTGAGGTATCGTTGAACTCAGCAGGGAGTTCCCTTTTCATTGGTGACGATTTGCGCAAATGCACGGTCGCAAGGAGCAGCGTCCGCCAGTAACCCCGACACGTGCAGAGGTGCGAGGGCCCGTCCATCGCTGCTTGCAGCTTTAATTATTAGGGCCCAAGCGCCGATAGCGGCCAAGGCCCTATTGAAACTGAAGGAATTATTATTACACCAAATGAATTGGCTTTTTGAGGAAGATTGGCGGTCGCATCAAGTCAAGGACAATTTACGTATTTTAACCGTTTCGGGAATAGGCGCACAAAAATGACTCGCTAGCGCCCCCTACAAAGATAAAAAAATGTTTTGCCCCTGCAGTATGTTTATCATAGACTCACGAAAGTTGGTACACATATGTAACATGTCAAGATGTACAAAAAACATAATTGGAGCCATACCCTAAACCCAACAGGAAGTCCGCCATTTTGATTTCATTTCCACATTTCATACAGGAACCTAACCAATCGTCCACGATTGAAAACGGCACCTCTGATTAATATTTAGATAATTTGATAACGGCTTAATGTAGCTACTTACCGATTTTCCTGCTAAAAGCTAAGGAGTTAGCCATCCCGGGGGTGTCTTTGGTGTCTTTGTAGCCTTTACAGAAGGTTTTCTATCCAGCCTGGAACTTGTGCCTCTTTTCGGAGTGGTTCAGCAATAAATCCAAACTGTTACATCCTAGATTTATCCACTTGATGTCCATAATGTATCACGTTTTCGTTCATTTCTGCCGCTAGCTTTCAGTGCTACTGTCTCTACCACATATCTCCCATAATGCTTTGCGAGATTGTGTTGACATCTTTCAACCAATGGGAAGGCAGGTCCATCATACAAAGACTAAAGAGTGGAAAGATAGATGACTCCAGCGAATCAGAGCGAGAACAAAGGCTATATAGTAGGAAAGATAGATCACTCCAGTCTATTACTGTTCTACAGAGAATGTTTTGAGATTTGGCACACATTTGGGCCTTTTTTGAAGAAATGTAAATAGTTTGTCCTTTTTATATGAGTTATAATGTTCATTGTTTATTTTTGCACTGCATGACTCCAAATATGTAGGAGAACTGTTTTAGAACATTGCTGTGTGTGTGATTTCAATTAATATTACATTATTATTTTGATTATTGGCATAAGTGAATGTCATGAGGGCAAAAGCATCTGGACTTTTTTGGGAAAAATTTAATATTTTGTCAACTGTATAAGTTATAATGTTTATTTCTTCAGTGTGACTCCTAATACATATGGGAACTGATTTAGACAGGAGATTGGCTTAGCTTTTATTGATCTGTGTGTGATATCAATACATATCTGTGAGATTCATGTTTCGTTTTATTTATTTATTTATTTATTTGTCTTTAAGGTCATACAACCTTTTTTTACATTCAAATGACCTCACTGCAGCACAAATATTGTAATAGCCTAGTTTTTCCTGAAAAAAATGATGTTCATGAATTGACTGTAGACAACAGGGTTGATGTTTTACAAGCTTTTTTAGAAAATAAAACCAGACAGACAATGAACTGTAAAAATGACCTTAGGTTTCTCAGTGTTAACGAACTCCTCCTAGAGATTTCATCCGATCAACTTCAAATTCAGACTGTGCCATCTTAAGACATTAGATGAAAGATAAGATGAAAAGTTGTTAAAAGAAACTTTTCATCATAGGGCGTGGCCGTGGCGGGGCGGCCATTTTGTGCGTTTCGCCATCAAAACAGGAAGTGGGTGTAACTTGAGTGTACATTGTCCAATTAGCTCGAAACTTTTCAGGATTCATAAGAGTCGAACCCTGAGGACAAATAAAGGCAGATATTTACTTAAAGTCATAGCGCCCCTTAGTGGCAACAGGAAGTAGGCCTAAAAGTCAAGGTGCTATACTTTAACAAACTCCTCCTAGAGATTTCATCCGGCGGACTTCAAATTTGGTCTGTACCATCTCAACACCTTAAAGATGAAAAGTTATTAAAAGAGAAACTTTTCGTAAAACGGTGTGGGCGTGGCATGGCGGCCATTTTGAGCATTTATCGATGAACGAAGAAGTTCTTGTATCTTGAGTGTACGTTGTCATATCTT
>NW_027595889.1:0-8427 GCF_031162955.1 Sander vitreus
GCGCTTGCAGCATATGTGCTGCAATTGGGACGGAATTCAACAGCTAGGTTCTATGTGTGAAAATGTGCTTCATTGTAAAGCCGGCTTGGCAATGATTGAAACGGATACTCAGGGGCACGGGCAATTTGGGCCCGCGGTTTTGTATGGCCACAGGGGGGCTTAGTGTGGGTGCCCAGGCTCGACCGAGGTCAAGGTGCCCGGAGGTGGGCCCTTTTTTCCTGAATGTATACCCGGGAGGTGAGCCCTTTCTGGGGCGCAATGGGTGGCTCCTCGGTGTGGGCCTTGTAAAGTCCGGCCTCGCAATGAGTGGGTTTTTCCCACTTGGAAATTGTACGCCAAACAAGGCTGGTTATGGAACTAGGTAAGGGGTTAATAGCCAAGATCATCAAGCGATGATCCTAAACCGTGGGTGGGCGGACATTGTGAAGCCGGCCCGCAATGTCATGTAGCCATTCTAGCATTGTCAAGCCAGCTTTGCATAGGTGCACACCAAATGGTTAGGTTTAGGCTCGGATTACCTGGTAAGGCATAGACTATACATTAGGTTTAGGCAAAATGGCCTTAAATCTGAATGAGATCAATAGATCATAGGTTAAGGTTAGGTCAAAAAGACCATGATTAGATTTAGGTATACATTAGGTTTAGCCAAAAGGCCTTAAATCCAAATTAGATCAATAGATCATAGGTTAAGGTTAGGTCAGAAAGACCATGGTTAGGTTTAGGTCAAAAGAACAGTGGTCCTTAACAACAGGTAATTGCCCTATGAAGAGAAAAACTGCTTAATACCTTTACACCACTCGGTTGGAAAGACAGTACCGTCACAAATCAGACTCCATCAATGATGTAGAAACATGTTAAATCTTACATATGAACTGTAATATTAACTGTGATTAATTCGTGGCTGATGAAGCCATATAGAAACAGATAGAAATAAGAAAAAATCTCAATGTATGCAGTGATAATATCACTTTCTGCATGTCATCTAGCCATGCCGGCATTGTAAAGCAGGCCTCGTGAAGTCATCTACTCATGCTGGCATTGTAAAGCCGGTCTCGCAATGAGTGGGTTTTTCACACTTGGAAATTGTACTTCAACAAAGGCTAAGTGGGTAATAGCCAGGATCATCAAGTGATGATCCTAAACCATGTGTGGGCTGACATTGTGAAGCCGGCCTCGCAATGTCATCTAGTCATGCCGGCATTGTGAAGCCGGCCTCGCAATGTCATCAAGCCATGCTTGCATTGTAAAGCCGGCCTCGCAATGTCATCTAGTCATTCTGGCATTGTAAGGCCGGCCTCGCAATGAGTGGGTTTTTTCACACTTGGTAATTGTATTTCAACCAAGGCTGGTTATGGAACTAGGTAAGGGGGTAATAGCCAGAATCATCAAGCTGATGATCCTAAGCCGTGGGTGGGCGGACATTGTGAAGCCGGCCTCGCAATGTCATCTAGTCATGCTGGCATTGTGAAGCCGGCCTCGCAATGTCATCAAGCCATGCTTGCATTGTAAAGCCGGCCTCGCAATGTCATCTAGTCATTCTGGCATTGTAAGGCCGGCCTCGCAATGAGTGGGTTTTTTCACACTTGGTAATTGTATTTCAACCAAGGCTTGTTATGGAACTAGGTAAGGGGTAATAGCCAGGATCATCAAGTGATGATCCTAAACCATGTGTGGGCTGACATTGTGAAGCCGGCCTCGCAATGTCATCTAGTCAGGCCGGCATTGTGAAGCCGCCTCGCAATGTCATCAAGCCATGCTTGATTGTAAAGCCGGCCTCGCAATGTCATCTAGTCATTCTGGCATTGTAAGGCCGGCCTCGCAATGAGTGGGTTTTTTCACACTTGGTAATTGTATTTCAACCAAGGCTGGTTATGGAACTAGGTAAGGGGTAATAGCCAGAATCATCAAGCTGATGATCCTAAGCCGTGGGTGGGCGGACATTGTGAAGCCGGCCTCGCAATGTCATCTAGTCATGCTGGCATTGCGAAGCCGGCCTCGCAATGTCATCAAGCCATGCTTGCATTGTAAAGCCGGCCTCGCAATGTCATCTAGTCATTCTGGCATTGTAAGGCCGGCCTCGACAATGAGTGGGTTTTTCACACTTGGTAATTGTATTTCAACCAAGGCTTGTTATGGAACTAGGTAAGGGGGTAATAGCCAGGATCATCAAGTGATGATCCTAAACCATGTGGGCTGACATTGTGAAGCCGGCCTCGCAATGTCATCTAGTCAGGCCGGGCATTGTGAAGCCGGCCTCGCAATGTCATCAAGCCATGCTTGCATTGTAAAGCCGGCCTCGCAATGTCATCTAGTCATTCTGGCATTGTAAGGCCGGCCTCGCAATGAGTGGGTTTTTCACACTTGGTAATTGTATTTCAACCAAGGCTGGTTATGGAACTAGGTAAGGGGGTACAGCCAGGATCATCAAGCTGATGATCCTAAGCCGTGGGTGGCGGACATTGTGAAGCCGGCCTCGCAATGTCATCTAGTCATGCTGGCATTGTGAAGCCGGCCTCGCAATGTCGCCATGCCATTCTAGCATTGTAAAGCCAGCTTTGCATAGGTACACATCAAATGGTTAGGTTTGGGGCTAGGATTACCTGGTAAGGCATAGACTACACATTAGCTTTAGGCAAAACGGCCTTAAATCTAAATGAGATCGATAGATCATAGGTAAAGGTTAGGTCAAAAAGACCATGATTAGATTTAGGTATACGATTAGGTTTAGGCCAAAAGGCCTTAAATCCAAATTAGATCAATAGATCATAGGTTAAGGTTAGGTCAGAAAGAACATTGATAGGTTTAGGTCAAAAGAACAGTGATCCATAACAACAGGTACTTGCCCATGAAGAGAAAAAAACTGCTTAATACCTTTACACCACTCGGATGGAAAGACAGTACAGTCACAAATCAGACTCCATCAATTATGTAGAAACATGTTAAATCTTACATATGAACTGTAATATTAACTGTGATTAATTCGTAGCTGATGAAGCCATATAGAAACAGACAGAAATAAGAAAATATCTCAATGTATGCAGTGATAATATCACTTTCTGCATGTCATCTAGCCATGCCGCATTGTGAAGCCGGCCTCGCAATGTCACTAGCCATGCTTGCATTGTAAAGCCGGGCCTCGTAATGTCATCTAGTCATTCTGGCATTGTAAAGCCGGCCTCGCAATGAGTGGGTTTTTTGACACTTTGGAAATTAGCTGCTGATGTTGTTGCGCTGCAGCATATGTGCTGCAATTGGGACGGAATTCAACAGCTAGGTTCTATGTGTGAAAATGTGCTTCATTGTAAAGCCGGCTTGGCAATGATTGAAACGGATACCAGGGGCACGGGCAATTTGGGCCCGCGGTTTTGTATGGCCACAGGGGGGCTGTGTGGGTGCCCAGGCTCGACCGGAGGTCAAGGTGCCCGGAGGTGGGCCCTTTTTCCTGAATGTATACTCGGGAGGTGAGCCTCTTCTGGGGCGCAATGGGTGGCTCCCCGGTGTGGGCCTTGTAAAGTCCGGCCTCGCAATGAGTGGGTTTTTCCCACTTGGAAATTGTACACAAACAAGGCTGGTTATGGAACTAGGTAAGGGGTTAATAGCCAAGATCATCAAGTCGATGATCCTAAACCGTGGTGGGCGGACATTGTGAAGCCGGCTCCGCAATGTCATGTAGCCATTCTAGCATTGTCAAGCCAGCTTTGCATAGGTGCACACCAAATGGTTAGGTTTAGGCCTGGATTACCTGGTAAGGCATAGACTATACATTAGGTTGAGTAAAATGGCCTTAAATCTGAATGAGATCAATAGATCATAGGTTAAGGTTAGGTCAAAAAGACCATGATTAGATTTAGGTATACATTAGGTTTAGGCCAAAAGGCCTTAAATCCAAATTAGATCAATAGATCATAGGTTAAGGTTAGGTCAGAAAGACCATGGTTAGGTTTAGGTCAAAAGAACAGTGGTCCTTAACAACAGGTAATTGCCCATGAAGAGAAAAACTGCTTAATACCTTACACCACTCGGTTGGAAAGACAGTACCGCCACAAATCAGACTCCATCAATGATGTAGAAACATGTTAAATCTTACATATGAACTGTAATATTAACTGTGATTAATTCGTGGCTGATGAAGCCATATAGAAACAGATAGAAATAAGAAAAAATCTCAATGTATGCAGTGATAATATCACTTTCTGCATGTCATCTAGCCATGCCGGCATTGTAAAGCAGGCCTCGTGAAGTCATCTACCATGCTGGCATTGTAAAGCCGGTCTCGCAATGAGTGGGCTTTTCACACTTGGAAATTGTACTCAACAAAGGCTATGGGTATTAGCCAGGATCATCAAGTGATGATCCTAAACCATGTGTGGGCTGACATTGTGAAGCCGGCCTCGCAATGTCATTCAGTCATGCCGCATTGTAAGCCGGCCTCGCAATGTCATCAAGCCATGCTTACATTGTAAAGCCGGCCTCGCAATGTCATCTAGTCATTCTGGCATTGTAAGGCCGCCTCGCAATGAGTGGGTTTTTTCACACTTGGTAATTGTATTTCAACCAAGGCTGGTTATGGAACTAGGTAAGGGGGTAATAGCCAGGATCATCAAGTGATGATCCTAAACCATGTGTGGGCTGACATTGTGAAGCCGGGCCTCGCAATGTCATCTAGTCATGCCGGCATTGTGAAGCCGGCCTCGCGAATGTCATCAAGCCATGCTTGCATTGTAGCCGGCCTCGCAATGTCATCTAGTCATTCTGGCATTGTAAGGCCGGGCCTCGCAATGAGTGGGTTTTTCACACTTGGTAATTGTATTTCAACCAAGGCTGGTTATGGAACTAGGTAAGGGGTAATAGCCAGGATCATCAAGCTGATGATCCTAAAGCCGTGGGTGGGCGGACATTGTAGCCGGCCTCGCAATGTCATCTAGTCATGCTGGCATTGTGAAGCCGGCCTCGCAATGTCATCAAGCCATGCTTGCATTGTAAAGCCGGCCTCGCAATGTCATCTAGTCATTCTGGCATTGTAAGGCCGGCCTCAGCAATGAGTGGGTTTTTCACACTTGGTAATTGTATTTCAACCAAGGCTTGTTATGGAACTAGGTAAGGGGTAATAGCCAGGATCATCAAGTGATGATCCTAAAGCATGTGTGGGCTGACATTGTGAAGCCGGCCTCGCAATGTCATCTAGTCATGCCGGCATTGTGAAGCCGGCCTCGCAATGTCATCAAGCCATGCTTGCATTGTAAAGCCGGCCTCGCAATGTCATCTAGTCATTCTGGCATTGTAAGGCCGGCCTCGCAATGAGTGGGTTTTTCACACTTGGTACTGTATTTCAACCAAGGCTTGTTATGGAACTAGGTAAGGGGTATTAGCCAGGATCATCAAGTGATGATCCTAAGCTCATGTAGGGCGTGACATTGTGCAGCCGGCCTCGCAACGTCATCTAGTCATGCCGGGCATTGTGAAGCCGGTCTCGCAATGTCATCAAGCCATGCTTGCACTGTGAAAGCCGGCCTCGCAATGTCATCTAGTCATTCTGGCATTGTAAGGTCGGCTCTCGCAATGAGTGGTTTTTCACACTTGCAATTGTATTTCAAACCAAGGCTGGCTATGGAACTAGGTAAGGGTATTAGCCAGGATCATCGCTGACGATCCTAAGCCCATGCAGGGCGGATGACAGTGCAGTCGGCCTCGCAATGTCTATCTAGTCATGCTGGCATTGTGAAGCCGGGCCTCGCAATGTCATCAAGCCATGCTTGCATTGTAAAGCCGGCCTCGCAATGTCATCTAGTCATTCTGGCAGAGGCAAGGCCGGCCTCGCAATGAGTGGGTTTTTCACACTTGGTACTGTATTTCAACCAAGGCTTGTTATGGAAATCCAGGTATGGGTATTATGCCAGGATCATCAAGTGATGATCCTAAACCATGTGTGGGCTGACATTGTGAAGCCGGCCTCGCGAATGTCATCTAGTCAGGCCGGCATTGTGAAGCCGGCCTCGAAATGTCATCAAGCCATGCTTGCATTGACAAAGCCGGCCTCGCAATGTCATCTAGTCATTCTGGCACTGTAAGGCCGGCCTCGCAGAATGAGTGGGTTTTTCACACTTGGTACTGTATTTCAAACCCAAGGCTGGTTATGGAACTAGGTAAGGGGGTAGTGATAGCCAGGATCATCAAGCTGACGATCCTAAGCCGAGGTGCGTGACATTGTGAAGCCGGCCTCGCAATGTCATCTAGTCATGCTGGCATTGTGAAGCCGGCTCGCAATGTCGTCATGCCATTCTTGCATTGTAAAGCCAGCTTGCATAGGTACACATCAAATGGTTAGGTTTGGGGCTAGGATTACCTGGTAAGGCATATATCTCACACATTAGCTTTAGGCAAAACGGCCTTAAACTCCAAAATGAGATCGATGGATCATAGGTAAAAGGTTAGTCAAAAAAGACCATGATTAGATTTAGGTATACATTAGGTTTAGGCCAAAAGGCCTTAAATCTAAATTAGATCAATAGATCATAGGTTAAGGTTAGTCAGAAAGAACATTGATAGGTTTAGGTCAAAAGAACAGTGATCCATAACAACAGGTACTTCTGCCTATGAAGAGAAAACTGCTTAATACTCTTTACACCACTGGATGGAAAGACAGTACAGTCACAAATCAGACTCCATCAATTATGTGAAACATGTTAAATCTTACATATGAACTGCAATATTAACTGTGATTAATTCGCAGCTGATGTAAGCCATATAGAAACAGACAGAAATAAGAAAAATATCTCAATGTATGCAGTGATAATATCACTTTCTGCATGTCATCTAGCCATGCCGGCATTGTAGCCCGGGCCTCGAGAATGTCATCATGTCATGCTTGCATTGTAAAGCCGGCCTCGTAATGTCATCTAGTCATTCTGGCATTGTAAAGCCGCCTCGCAGAATGAGTGGGCTTTTTGACACTGGAAATTAGCTGCTGGATGTTGTTGCGCTTGCAGCATATGTGCTGCAATTGGGACGGAATTCAACAGCTAGGTTCTATGTGTGAAAATGTGCTTCACTGTAAAGCCGGCTTGGCAATGATTGAAAACGGGATACTTTCAAAGGGCACGGGCAAATTTGGGCCCGCGTTGCATGGCCACAGGGGGGCTGAGCGGTGGGTGCCCAGTGCTCGACCGGAGGTCAAGGTGCCCAGAGGTGGGCCCTTTTCCTTAGGGAATGTATACTGAGGTGCAGCCTTTCTGGGGCGCACTGGGCGGGCTTCCTCCGCCTGCGCCGACCAATGCTCTGAGGCTGAGTTTTTCACTTTGGAAATTGTACGTCAAACAAGGCTGGTTATGGAAACTAGGTATGGGTTACAGCCAAGATCGATCAAGCCGATGATCCTAAAACCGTGGGTGGGCGTGACAGAGAGCGCTGACTGCGCAATGCCATGTAGCCATTCTAGCATTGTCATGCCAGCTTTGCATAAAGGTGCACACCAAATGGTTAGGTTTTAGGGCCTCTGAGATAGCCTGGCAGGCAGTAGACTATGCATCATGGTTAGCAGTGGCTATAAACGCCTTGAGGCTGAATGAGACTGATAGATCATAGGTTAAGGCTTTAGGTCTAAAAAGACCATGATTAGATTTAGGTATACATTAGGTTTAGCCAAAAGGCCTCAATCCAAATTAGATCAATAGATCATAGGTTAAGGTTAGGGTCAGAAAGACCATGGTTAGGTTTAGGTCAAAAAGAACAGAGGTCCCTACAAATAGGTACTGCCCAAAGTGAAGAGAAACTGCTTAACACCTTTACACCACTGCTGAAAGACAGTACCACAAATCAGACTCCATCAATGATGTAGAAAACATGTTAAATCTACTATAGCGAACCGTAATATTAACTGAGATTAATTCGCAGCTGATGAAGCCATATAGAAACAGATAGAAATAAGAAAAAATCTCAATGTATGCAGATAATATCACTTTCTGCATGTCATCTAGCCACGCCGGCAGCTGTAAAGCATGCCTCGTGAAGGTCATCTACTCATGCCGGCATTGCAAAGCCGGTCTCAGCAATGAGTGGGTTTTTCACTTGGAAATTGTACTTCAACAAAGGCTAGCGGTACTAGCCTGGATCATCACGATGATCAAACCATGTGTAGCTGACATTGCGAAGCCGGCCTCGCAATGTCAATATCTAGTCATGCCGGGCATTGCAGTTTAGCCGTCGCGAATGTCATCAAGCCATGCCTAGATGCAGTAGCCGGCCTCGCAATGTCATCTAGTCATTCTGGCACTGTGGGCACGGCCTCAAGCAATGAGTGGGCTTTTCACACTCTGCATATCAGTATTTCAACCAAGGCTGCTGCCGGAACCAGCAGTACAGCCAGAATCATCAAGCGACGATCCAGCCGTGTGTGGCGGACATTGTGAAGCCGGGCCTCGCAATGTCATC
>NW_027595890.1:0-2500 GCF_031162955.1 Sander vitreus
TAAAAGCCAGGCGCGTTTGGACCTTGGAGCATTGCTGTTATGATGGAGGATTTACACCGTAATATTTGTCATTTGTAATCTTCTGCATGTGTGTGTGTGTGTGTGTGTGTGTGTGTGTGCTGCTGTGCGTCCCTGTGTGTGTAACAAGCATAGTGTGCACGTGCTGTGCACGAGCCTAGGAGCATTTTACTAATGCTCTGTTAAAATAACAATGAAATGCTGCGTTATTGACTTTAGACCAGGTTTTTGTTGGTCAATGGTGCGATCACTTACGCTGCCTCAAGATAGCAATACTCCCAGAATGCACCTGAACACACCTCCCTGTAAGACCAGCACGCCCAGCATGCACCTGAACACACCTCCCTGTAAGACCAGCACGCCCATGGGCCACAGATGGGTGCAGGTGCATTTGCTATTTAAACGACTTGGGCGCTGGACGGGAAACTGACAACTGTGTCGGTCTTAAACTAGCAAAGACACTTGCGTTGGGCTGTGTGCTGTGCCAGGTGCAAGATAGGCGCCTGAGTGTGATATCTTACAGGAGACGACGCCGCCTGTTGACCCAGCGGTCGTTGTTTGCCCCTCTGCGTCCACACAGAAGCAGCGTGCGCCGACACACTGCAGCGGCAGGAAGTCTCCGTCCTCAGAGCACGCTGGGACGTGGATCTCAGCGCCGGCTGACAGCTTTCCTTTCACCTTCAGCGCCATCGCGCGTGCTCTCTCGCAGCCAGACGGACATCGGGGCCGAGCGCCGGCGGTACGCGACCCGGCCACCTCCTGACCCTGAGGGTCAACGCACCAGCACTCTCCGCCACGACATTGGACCTCCTGGAAACCACCGCTGAGGGTGCAGCTCGGGACAAAGATGGCCGATGCGTCCTCGTCTTCGTCTTTAGAGCAGGAACGAAGCAGAGGAGTCAGAACCTGGAAAATAACAGCAGTGGAAGAAGTATTTAGATCATTTACTGCTGTAAAAGTACTAATACCACACTTACTTAAAAGTTAAAGTCCTGCAGTGAATCCAGGATTTGGCTTCGGATTCGGCTGAATATTGGGCTTTTTGACGGGGTTGAGTTTCTGCCGAACCTTAGAATGTTTTTTCATCGAACTGAACCCTACGCTTGCACTACGCGCGCTACACTGGTCGACGAAATGGCAGCGCCGTTGATTACGGGAAGGTGTTTACGTAGGTGGAGCGTTCAATGCAGTACTCGTGAGCAGAAAAAGTGTTGTTTGGCAGTACTTTCAGTCAAAAGAAGGCCATTCAAGTCCAGCTACATGTTCAATCTGCAATGCTGATTAGTCTGGTGGTGGCGAGGACCCTAAACAATACACAACATCACCGCTGTTACAACATCTGGTATGAAACATCTGGAAGAATACGAGCTGAGCATGAAGGAATCTACAGACAGCAGCCAGAATGCAGCAACTTCAGGTACGGCAAAGGAAGGACAGTCACTGTTTACTTCATTAATGTGTTGACTGTGTTCATGGACTGAGGACGGGACGAGGACTCAGTATTCGGTTTTGGATTTGGCAGAATCTTAACCAGTGGATTCGGTATTCAGCCAAACCCGAAAAATCTGGATTTGGTGCATCCCTACTCCAAATAAATAAACTAAGGAGACAAAGTGACGAAACGTTTCTTCAGTAAAAGTATGTAAGTATCATCAGGAAAACGTAGTTATTTTCAGTGTTTCCCTGGTGTCTCACCTGTTCCAGGGAGGAAGACTGTGAGCGGCTGTAGAGTGTGTTTTGGAGGGCGGAGAGGAAGGCGGGATCCTCCAGAGTGGCGCTGACGGACCGGACCAGGTCCCGGTTCTTCCGGAGGACGACAACGACACTCTGAGAAGAGAGCCGGTCTAGTCCTAGGGCTCCTCCTGTTCCCACCGCTCCGCTGAAGTTAAAGGAGGCGGCGCTCTTCAGGAACTTCCCTCCGAACAGATTCTCCTGAAGGCGCTGGGGCGAGGAGCGAGCCAAAGCCTGCAGAGCTCCGCCCACCGAGGGGAAGAGACCGCCGAAGACTTGGACCAGGCGAGACAGGAAGGAGGATGGGTCCACTTCCGCTGGCAGCAGATCCCCAAGAGGACGGAGGAGGGGGAGACACAAGGCCGGAGATGTGCCCGAGGAGGGCCGGAGAGAAGGATCAACAGGACCGGAAAAGAGACGGGACAGAGCCAGACGGCGCTGAGAGGGACAGTCAGCCAAACCTGAACCTGGAGGAGGAAGACGAGGAGGGAAAAGAACATGTTACCTTGCCCTAAAGGCTGATTTATGCTTCTGCGTCGAATTGATGCCATACCCCCGCAGACCCCTCTGCATCACCGCAAACCCCTCTCCAAGCCCGCCGCCGTAGCTCAACGTGCATCTCCAAAAATGTGTAACTTTGCGTCGAGGCGACACAGACCGCAAGGACTGTGATTGGTCAACTCGTCCTGTGTGTTGATGGTCCGTGTTTCAAGCAGTCTACTGTGGGAAGTAGCAACATGCTACTTCACTG
>NW_027595890.1:7500-9163 GCF_031162955.1 Sander vitreus
TGTAGATTACAACGTTGCGGACAGGTGAGTTACCTGTAGATTACAGCGTTGCGGACAGGTGAGTTACCTGTAGATTACCTGTGAGTTACCTGTAGATTACAGCGTTGCAGACAGGTGATTACAACGTTGCGGACAGGTGAGTTACCTGTAGATTACAACGTTGCGGACAGGTGAGTTACCTGTAGATTACAGTGTTGCGGACAGGTGAGTTACCTGTAGATTACAGCGTTGCGGACAGGTGAGTTACCTGTAGATTACAGCGTTGCAGACAGGTGAGTTACCTGTAGATTACAGCGTTGCGGACAGGTGAGTTACCTGTAGATTACAGCGTTGCAGACAGGTGAGTTACCTGTAGATTGCAGCGTTGCAGACAGGTGAGTTACCTGTAGATTGCAGCGTTGCAGACAGGTGAGTTACCTGTTGAAGGCATGCAGCAGATCCAGCTCTGTGCGGTCCGTCGTGTTGATGAATTTGCACTGAACCGGCAGGAAGCTGCCATCTTCATCACACTGAGGCGGAGACGGAGACGGAGACTCGGCGCCGTGCAGGAGGCGCCTCCACCTCACCTCACAGCTGCCAGGACCTAAAGGTCAAAGGTCAACGAAAACTCTTCAGAAACTAAACATGAATGGCTCTGATCTGGACCAGTGAGCTCCTGTTTGTAGACTGTTTGAGTGTCGCGTGTATGGTGTCCTGTTGTGTTCTTCTCACACACACACACACACACACACACACACACTCCCACACACACATACACACACACACACACACACACACACACACACACACACACACACACACACACACACACACACACACACACACACACACACGCACGCACGCACACACACACACACACACACACACACACACACACACACACACACACACACACACACACACACACACACACACACACACACACACACACACACACACACACACACACTCACACACACACACACACACACACACACATACACACACACACATGCACACGGACACACACACATACTCACACACACACACACACACACACACACATACACACACACACACACACACACACACACAGACACACACACTCTCACACACATACGCAGACACGTAGCACAAGTGTTTTCCGTCAGATTGTTTATAGATCTCGGTATTTCCGACCGTGTTTTTATAAACTGCCGAAGTGAAAGACTGAGCTTTGGGAAGATCAAAGTGGATCCAGATGTGAGGATCAGTAGTAATGATGTGTACGTACAGCGGTGAGGAGTCCCGGTCTGTCTGGTCCCGTACAGCTCCATGCCGTCCTGATCCACACACCAACACTGCCCCCTGCTGGACTCACACTGAACGGACTCAAACAGGCCCGAAGGAGAACAGCGCAGCTCGGACTGCAGCTGGCAGGGAGACGCACCTGCAGGAAGACAGGGAGAGAGACAGGCAGACAGGGAGACAGGGAGACAGACAGTCAGACAGGGAGAGAGACAGGGAGACAGGGAGACAGACAGTCAGACAGGGAGAGAGACAGGCAGACAGGGAGAAAGCAGGCAGACAGGGAGAGAGACAAGCAGACAGACAGGGAGACAGGGAGAGAGACAGTCAGACAGGGAGACAGGGAGACAGACAGTCAGACAGGGAGACAGGGAGACAGGGAGAGAGACAGGGAGAC
>NW_027595891.1:0-8393 GCF_031162955.1 Sander vitreus
GTCAGAAAGAACATTGATAGGTTTAGGTCAAAAGAACAGTGATCCATAACAACAGGTACTTGCCCATGAAGAGAAAAACTGCTTAATACCTTTACACCACTCGGATGGAAAGACAGTACAGTCACAAATCAGACTCCATCAATTATGTAGAAACATGTTAAATCTTACATATGAACTGTAATATTAACTGTGATTAATTCGTAGCTGATGAAGCCATATAGAAACAGACAGAAATAAGAAAATATCTCAATGTATGCAGTGATAATATCACTTTCTGCATGTCATCTAGCCATGCCGGCATTGTGAAGCCGGCCTCGCAATGTCATCAAGCCATGCTTGCATTGTAAAGCCGGCCTCGTAATGTCATCTAGTCATTCTGGCATTGTAAAGCCGGCCTCGCAATGAGTGGGGTTTTTGACACTTGGAAATTAGCTGCTGGATGCTGTTGCGCTTGCAGCATACAGTGGTGTGAAAAAAGTGTTTGCCCCCTTCCTCATTTCCTGTTCCTTTGCATGTTTGTCACACTTAAGTGTTTCGAACATCAAACCAATTTAAACAATAGTCAAGGACAACACAAGTAAACACAAAATGCAATTTGTAAATGAAGGTGTTAATTATTAAAGGTGAAAAAAATCCAAACCATCATGGCCCTGTGTGAAAAAAGTGATTGCCCCCTAAACCTAATAACTGGTTGGGCCACCCTTAGCAGCAACAACTGCAACCAAGCGCTTTGCGATAACGTGCAATGAGGCTTTTTACAGCGCCCTGGAGGAATTTTTGGCCCACTCATCTTTGCAGAATTGTCCTAATTCAGTTACATTAGAGGGTTTTCGAGCATGAACGGCCTTTTTAAGGTCATACCACAACATCTCAATAGGATTCAGGTCAGGACTTTGGCTAGGCCACTCCAAAGTCTTCATTTAGTTTTTTCTTCAGCCATTCGGTGGTGGACTTGCTGGTGTGTTTAGGATCATTGTCCTGCTGCAGAACCCAAGTTCGCTTTCAGCTTGAGTACACGAACAGATGGTCGGACATTCTCCTTCAGGATCTCTTGGTAGACAGCAGAATTCATAGTTCCTTTTATCACGGCAAGTCTTCCAGGTCCTGAAGCAGCAAAACAGCCCCAGACCATCACACTACCACCACCATATTTTACAGTTGGTATAATGTTCTTTTTATGAAATGCAGTGTTCCTTCTACGCCAGATATACTTGGACACACACCTTCCAAAGAGTTCCACTTTTGTCTCATCGGTCCACAGAATGTTGTCCCAAAAGTCTTGGGGATCATCAAGATGTGTTCTGGAGAAATTGAGACGAGCTTTGATGTTCTTTTTGCTCAGCAGTGGTTTTCTCCTTGGAACTCTGCCATGCAGGCCATTTTTTGCCCAGTCTTTTCCTGATGGTGGAGGCATGAACGCTGACCTTAACTGAGGCAAGTGAGGCCTGCAGTTCTTTGGACGTTGTTGTGGGGGTCTTTTGTGACCTCTTGATGAGTCGTCGCTGCGCTCTTGGGGTAATTTTGGGCGGCCGGCCACTCCTGGGAAGGTTCACCACTGTTCCATGTCTTCGCCATTTGTGGATAATGGCTCTCACTGTGGTTCGCTGGATTCCCAAAGCTTTGGAAATGGCTTTATAACCCTTTCCAGACTGATAGATCTCAATTACTTTCTTTCTCAATTGTTCCTGAATTTCTTTGGGTCTCGGCATGATGTGTAGCTTTTAAGGATCTTCTGGTGGACCTTACTGTGTCAAGCAGCTCCTATTTAAGTGATGCCTTGATTGTGAACAGGTGTGGCAATAATCAGGCCTGGGTGTGGCTAGAGAAATTGAACTCAGGTGTGGACAACCACAGTTATAGTATGTTTTAACAAGGGGGGCAATCACTTTTTTCACACAGGGCCATGATGGTTTGGATTTTTTTTCTCCTTTAATAATAAACACCTTCATTTACAAATTGCATTTTGTGTTTACTTGTGTTGTCCTTGACTTTTGTTTAAATTGGTTTGATGTTCAAACACTTAAGTGTGACAAACATGCAAAGGAACAGGAAATGAGGAAGGGGGCAAACACTTTTTCACACCACTGTATGTGCTGCAATTGGGACGGAATTCAACAGCTAGGTTCTATGTGTGAAAATGTGCTTCATTGTAAAGCCGGCTTGGCAATGATTGAAACGGGATACCAGGGGCACGGGGCAATTTGGGCCCGCGGTTTTGTATGGCCACAAGGGGGGGCTTAAGTGTGGGTGCCCAGGCTCGACCGGAGGTCAAGGTGCCCGGAGGTGGGCCCTTTTTCCTGAATGTATACCCGGGAGGTGAGCCCCTTTCTGGGGGCGCAATGGGTGGCTCTCCCGGTGTGGGCCTTGTAAAGTCCGGCCTCGCAATGAGTGGGTTTTTTCCCACTTGGAAATTGTACGTCAAACAAGGCTGGTTATGGAACTAGGTAAGGGGTTAATAGCCAAGATCATCAAGCGATGATCCTAAACCGTGGGTGGGCGGACATTGTGAAGCCGGCTCCGCAATGTCATGTAGCCATTCTAGCATTGTCAAGCCAGCTTTGCATAGGTGCACACCAAATGGTTAGGTTTAGGGCTCGGATTACCTGGTAAGGCATAGACTATACATTAGGTTTAGGCAAAATGGCCTTAAATCTGAATGAGATCAATAGATCATAGGTTAAGGTTAGGTCAAAAAGACCATGATTAGATTTAGGTATACATTAGGTTTAGGCCAAAAGGCCTTAAATCCAAATTAGATCAATAGATCATAGGTTAAGGTTAGGTCAGAAAGACCATGGTTAGGTTTAGGTCAAAAGAACAGTGGTCCTTAACAACAGGTAATTGCCCATGAAGAGAAAAACTGCTTAATACCTTTACACCACTCGGTTGGAAAGACAGTACCGCCACAAATCAGACTCCATCAATGATGTAGAAACATGTTAAATCTACATATGAACTGTAATATTAACTGTGATTAATTCGTGGCTGATGAAGCCATATAGAAACAGATAGAAATAAGAAAAAATCTCAATGTATGCAGTGATAATATCACTTTCTGCATGTCATCTAGCCATGCCGGCATTGTAAAGCAGGCCTCGTGAAGTCATCTACTCATGCTGGCATTGTAAAGCCGGTCTCGCAATGAGTGGGTTTTTTCACACTTGGAAATTGTACTTCAACAAAGGCTAAGTGGGTAATAGCCAGGATCATCAAGTGATGATCCTAAACCATGTGTGGGCTGACATTGTGAAGCCGGCCTCGCAATGTCATCTAGTCATGCCGGCATTGTGAAGCCGGCCTCGCAATGTCATCAAGCCATGCTTGCATTGTAAAGCCGGCCTCGCAATGTCATCTAGTCATTCTGGCATTGTAAGGCCGGCCTCGCAATGAGTGGGTTTTTTCACACTTGGTAATTGTATTTCAACCAAGGCTGGTTATGGAACTAGGTAAGGGGGTAATAGCCAGAATCATCAAGCGATGATCCTAAGCCGTGGGTGGGCGGACATTGTGAAGCCGGCCTCGCAATGTCATCTAGTCATGCTGGCATTGTGAAGCCGGCCTCGCAATGTCATCAAGCCATGCTTGCATTGTAAAGCCGGCCTCGCAATGTCATCTAGTCATTCTGGCATTGTAAGGCCGGCCTCGCAATGAGTGGGTTTTTCACACTTGGTAATTGTATTTCAACCAAGGCTTGTTATGGAACTAGGTAAGGGGGTAATAGCCAGGATCATCAAGTGATGATCCTAAACCATGTGTGGGCTGACATTGTGAAGCCGGCCTCGCAATGTCATCTAGTCAGGCCGGCATTGTGAAGCCGGCCTCGCAATGTCATCAAGCCATGCTTGCATTGTAAAGCCGGCCTCGCAATGTCATCTAGTCATTCTGGCATTGTAAGGCCGGCCTCGCAATGAGTGGGTTTTTCACACTTGGTAATTGTATTTCAACCAAGGCTGGTTATGGAACTAGGTAAGGGGGGTAATAGCCAGAATCATCAAGCGATGATCCTAAGCCGTGGGTGGGCGGACATTGTGAAGCCGGCCTCGCAATGTCATCTAGTCATGCTGGCATTGTGAAGCCGGCCTCGCAATGTCATCAAGCCATGCTTGCATTGTAAAGCCGGCCTCGCAATGTCATCTAGTCATTCTGGCATTGTAAGGCCGGCCTCGCAATGAGTGGGTTTTTCACACTTGGTAATTGTATTTCAACCAAGGCTTGTTATGGAACTAGGTAAAGGGGGTAATAGCCAGGATCATCAAGTGATGATCCTAAACCATGTGTGGGCTGACATTGTGAAGCCGGCCTCGCAATGTCATCTAGTCAGGCCGGCATTGTGAAGCCGGCCTCGCAATGTCATCAAGCCATGCTTGCATTGTAAAGCCGGCCTCGCAATGTCATCTAGTCATTCTGGCATTGTAAGGCCGGCCTCGCAATGAGTGGGTTTTTTCACACTTGGTAATTGTATTTCAACCAAGGCTGGTTATGGAACTAGGTAAGGGGGTAATAGCCAGGATCATCAAGCGATGATCCTAAGCCGTGGGTGGGCGGACATTGTGAAGCCGGCCTCGCAATGTCATCTAGTCATGCTGGCATTGTGAAGCCGGCCTCGCAATGTCGTCATGCCATTCTAGCATTGTAAAGCCAGCTTTGCATAGGTACACATCAAATGGTTAGGTTTGGGGCTAGGATTACCTGGTAAGGCATAGACTACACATTAGCTTTAGGCAAAACGGCCTTAAATCTAAATGAGATCGATAGATCATAGGTAAAGGTTAGGTCAAAAAGACCATGATTAGATTTAGGTATACATTAGGTTTAGGCCAAAAGGCCTTAAATCCAAATTAGATCAATAGATCATAGGTTAAGGTTAGGTCAGAAAGAACATTGATAGGTTTAGGTCAAAAGAACAGTGATCCATAACAACAGGTACTTGCCCATGAAGAGAAAAACTGCTTAATACCTTTACACCACTCGGATGGAAAGACAGTACAGTCACAAATCAGACTCCATCAATTATGTAGAAACATGTTAAATCTTACATATGAACTGTAATATTAACTGTGATTAATTCGTAGCTGATGAAGCCATATAGAAACAGACAGAAATAAGAAAATATCTCAATGTATGCAGTGATAATATCACTTTCTGCATGTCATCTAGCCATGCCGGCATTGTGAAGCCGGCCTCGCAATGTCATCAAGCCATGCTTGCATTGTAAAGCCGGCCTCGTAATGTCATCTAGTCATTCTGGCATTGTAAAGCCGGCCTCGCAATGAGTGGGTTTTTTGACACTTGGAAATTAGCTGCTGGATGCTGTTGCGCTTGCAGCATACAGTGGTGTGAAAAAGTGTTTGCCCCCTTCCTCATTTCCTGTTCCTTTGCATGTTTGTCACACTTAAGTGTTTCGAACATCAAACCAATTTAAACAATAGTCAAGGACAACACAAGTAAACACAAAATGCAATTTGTAAATGAAGGTGTTAATTATTAAAGGTGAAAAAAATCCAAACCATCATGGCCCTGTGTGAAAAAGTGATTGCCCCCAAACCTAATAACTGGTTGGGCCACCCTTAGCAGCAACAACTGCAACCAAGCGTTTGCGATAACGTGCAATGAGGCTTTTTACAGCGTCCCTGGAGGAATTTTTGGCCCACTCATCTTTGCAGAATTGTCCTAATTCAGTTACATTAGAGGGTTTTCGAGCATGAACGGCCTTTTTAAGGTCATACCACAACATCTCAATAGGATTCAGGTCAGGACTTTGGCTAGGCCACTCCAAAGTCTTCATTTAGTTTTTTCTTCAGCCATTCGGTGGTGGACTTGCTGGTGTGTTTAGGATCATTGTCCTGCTGCAGAACCCAAGTTCGTTTCAGCTTGAGTACACGAACAGATGGTCGGACATTCTCCTTCAGGATCTCTTGGTAGACAGCAGAATTCATAGTTCCTTTTATCACGGCAAGTCTTCCAGGTCCTGAAGCAGCAAAACAGCCCCCAGACCATCACACTACCACCACCATATTTTACAGTTGGTATAATGTTCTTTTTATGAAATGCAGTGTTCCTTCTACGCCAGATATACTTGGACACACACCTTCCAAAGAGTTCCACTTTTGTCTCATCGGTCCACAGAATGTTGTCCCAAAAGTCTTGGGGATCATCAAGATGTGTTCTGGAGAAATTGAGACGAGCTTTGATGTTCTTTTGCTCAGCAGTGGTTTTCTCCTTGGAACTCTGCCATGCAGGCCATTTTTTGCCCAGTCTTTTCCTGATGGTGGAGGCATGAACGCTGACCTTAACTGAGGCAAGTGAGGCCTGCAGTTCTTGGACGTTGTTGTGGGGGTCTTTTGTGACCTCTTGATGAGTCGTCGCTGCGCTCTTGGGGTAATTTTGGGCGGCCGGCCACTCCTGGGAAGGTTCACCACTGTTCCATGTCTTCGCCATTTGTGGATAATGGCTCTCACTGTGGTTCGCTGATTCCCAAAGCTTTGGAAATGGCTTTATAACCCTTTCCAGACTGATAGATCTCAATTACTTTCTTTCTCAATTGTTCCTGAATTTCTTTGGGTCTCGGCATGATGTGTAGCTTTTAAGGATCTTCTGGTGGACCTTACTGTGTCAAGCAGCTCCTATTTAAGTGATGCCTTGATTGTGAACAGGTGTGGCAATAATCAGGCCTGGGTGTGGCTAGAGAAATTGAACTCAGGTGTGGACAACCACAGTTATAGTATGTTTTAACAAGGGGGGGCAATCACTTTTTTCACACAGGGCCATGATGGTTTGGATTTTTTTTCTCCTTTAATAATAAACACCTTCATTTACAAATTGCATTTTGTGTTTACTTGTGTTGTCCTTGACTTTTGTTTAAATTGGTTTGATGTTCGAAACACTTAAGTGTGACAAACATGCAAAGGAACAGGAAATGAGGAAGGGGGGCAAACACTTTTTCACACCACTGTATGTGCTGCAATTGGGACGGAATTCAACAGCTAGGTTCTATGTGTGAAAATGTGCTTCATTGTAAAGCCGGCTTGGCAATGATTGAAACGGATACCAGGGGCACGGGCAATTTGGGGCCCGCGGTTTTGTATGGCCACAGGGGGGGGCTAAGTGTGGGTGCCCAGGCTCGACCGGAGGTCAAGGTGCCCGGAGGTGGGCCCTTTTTCCTGAATGTATACCCGGGAGGTGAGCCCCTTTCTGGGGCGCAATGGGTGGCTCCCCCGGTGTGGGCCTTGTAAAGTCCGGCCTCGCAATGAGTGGGTTTTTTCCCACTTGGAAATTGTACGTCAAACAAGGCTGGTTATGGAACTAGGTAAGGGGTTAATAGCCAAGATCATCAAGCTGATGATCCTAAACCGTGGGTGGGCGGACATTGTGAAGCCGGCTCCGCAATGTCATGTAGCCATTCTAGCATTGTCAAGCCAGCTTTGCATAGGTGCACACCAAATGGTTAGGTTTAGGGCTCGGATTACCTGGTAAGGCATAGACTATACATTAGGTTTAGGCAAAATGGCCTTAAATCTGAATGAGATCAATAGATCATAGGTTAAGGTTAGGTCAAAAAGACCATGATTAGATTTAGGTATACATTAGGTTTAGCCAAAAGGCCTTAAATCCAAATTAGATCAATAGATCATAGGTTAAGGTTAGGTCAGAAAGACCATGGTTAGGTTTAGGTCAAAAGAACAGTGGTCCTTAACAACAGGTAATTGCCCATGAAGAGAAAAACTGCTTAATACCTTTACACCACTCGGTTGGAAAGACAGTACCGCCACAAATCAGACTCCATCAATGATGTAGAAACATGTTAAATCTTACATATGAACTGTAATATTAACTGTGATTAATTCGTGGCTGATGAAGCCATATAGAAACAGATAGAAATAAGAAAAAATCTCAATGTATGCAGTGATAATATCACTTTCTGCATGTCATCTAGCCATGCCGGCATTGTAAAGCAGGCCTCGTGAAGTCATCTACTCATGCTGGCATTGTAAAGCCGGTCTCGCAATGAGTGGGTTTTTTCACACTTGGAAATTGTACTTCAACAAAGGCTAAGTGGGTAATAGCCAGGATCATCAAGTGATGATCCTAAACCATGTGTGGGCTGACATTGTGAAGCCGGCCTCGCAATGTCATCTAGTCATGCCGGCATTGTGAAGCCGGCCTCGCAATGTCATCAAGCCATGCTTGATTGTAAAGCCGGCCTCGCAATGTCATCTAGTCATTCTGGCATTGTAAGGCCGGCCTCGCAATGAGTGGGTTTTTTCACACTTGGTAATTGTATTTCAACCAAGGCTGGTTATGGAACTAGGTAAGGGGGTAATAGCCAGAATCATCAGCGATGATCCTAAGCCGTGGGTGGGCGGACATTGTGAAGCCGGCCTCGCAATGTCATC
>NW_027595892.1:0-8277 GCF_031162955.1 Sander vitreus
AACACTGTCTTCATTTTCTGAGCTCACTAGGATGCCACTCACCTGTTCAACAAAGGGTTGAAAAACACACTGAATTGCCATTCCTTTCAACCCTTTTCTTTGAACAGAGATTGCCATCTAGTGAGCTTAGGAAAAAATAAGACAGTGGTTTGCGAAAGCTTCATCTCACCATCGCCAGAGGCGCTACTCCTCCTTTGCTGGAGACAGAGCTGACAAGGAAACTGTACGGGGAGGATGCAACTTTTTGGAAGCAAAGCATCTTTAATTAAAACTAAAAATAAACAACCTCACAGTGTTCAACAATTCAAGTAGGAGTTCATGCACTTTGACCATGAATTCTTTGTTCTTGTTCTTCAAAGATTGTGCCGATCTGATAGCTTTTGAAATCAAGATATCTACATATTGGATCATGCAAATTTGACGGAAGACGACAAGTCACTCAAGTCTGAGTAAAGGTAAAAGTTCAAAAGAATTGAGAAATAATTACAGTAATGACAAACAGTGGAAATACATACATGTAAGAATACATATAGCAACAGGCTAAATGAATGAATAAATATGGAACAAAACAAATGAAAGAATGCTTAAAAATACAGCAGTGTTAATTAGCAGTACCGAAAAAAGAGAGCAAACAAAGCAATTCAACTTGTTGGTTCGAAGATGAATGTAGTTGAACTACCAGAGAGCTACTGCAAAATGTGTAGGTGCACTACTAGTGTGATTACATGTAGTTGAGTACTCCTCAACCCCCAAACTGCGCTTCATAGTTTTGAGAACCTCTGGGGTTCATCTGTCTGTAAATAGCTTTGTTTTTCACTTGGTACACCCTTGTTTACGGCCATACCACCTGAACACGACCTGATCTCGTCCCGATCTCGAAGCTGCAGGGTCGGCCGGGTCAGTACTTGGATGGGAGACCGCCTGGAACACCCGGGTGCTGTAAGCTTTTTCTTTCCGTCACAGAGGGCGCTAGTCATGGTCAATGAGCAGCAAAACATCATCCTCATGAGCTCACTAGATGCCACTTTCTGTTCAACAAAGGGTTGAAAACACACTGAATTGCCATTCCTTTAACCCTTTCTTTGAACAGAGATTGCCATCTAGTGAGCTTAGAAAATAAAGACAGTGGTTTGCAAAGCTTCATTTCACTATCGCCAGAGGGCGCTACTCCTCCTTTGCTGGAGACAGAGCTGACAAGGAAACTGTACTGGAGGATGCAACTTGGAAGCAACATCTTTAATTAAAACTAAAATAAACAACCTCACAGTGTTCAACAATTCAAGTAGGAGTTCATGCACTTTGACCATGAATTCTTTGTTCTTGTTCTTCAAGATTGTGCCGATCTGGATAGTTTTGAAATCAAAGATATCTACATTTTGGATCATGCAAATTTACGGAAGATCTACAAGTCACTCAAGTCCGAGTAAAGGTAAAAGTTCAAAAGAATTGAGAAATAATTACAGTAATGAAAAAAATAAACATGGAAATACATACATAGTAAGAATACTATAGCAACAGGCTAAATGAATGAATAAATATGGAACAAAACAAATGAAAGAATGCTTAAAAATACAGCAGTGTTAATTACAGTACCTAGAAAAAAGAGCAAATAAAAGCAATTCAACTTGTTGGGTCTGAAGATGAATGTAGTTGAACTACCAGAGAGCTACTGCAAATGTAGGTGCACTACTTAGTGATTACATGTAGTGAGTACTCCTCAACCCCAAACTGCGCTTCAACAGTTTGAGAACCTCTGGGGTTCATCGTCTTTAAATAGCTTATGTTTTCACTGATACACTCGCATGACGGCCATACTCATCCCTGAACACGCCTGATCTCGTCCGATCTCGGAAGCTACAGGGTCGGGCCGAGGTCAGTACTTGGATGGGAGACCGCCTGGGAATACCCGTGCTGTAAGCTTTTCTTTCCGTCAGCAGAGGGCAGCGCAGTAATGGTCAAATGAAGCCAAAGCAAAACACTGTCTTCATTTTCTGAGCTCACTAGATGCCACTTTCTGTTCAACAAAGGGTTGAAAACACACTGAATTGCCATTCTCTTTTAACCCTTTTCTTTGAACAGAGATTGCCATCTAGTGAGCTTAGAAAATAAAGACAGTGGTTTGCAAAGCTTCATTTCAATTATCGCCAGAGGGCGCTACTTCTCCCTTGCTGGAGACAGAGCTGACAAGGAAACTGTATGGAGGATGCAACTTTTTTTTTGGAAGCAACATCTTTAATTAAAACTAAAATAAACAACCTCACAGTGTTCAACATTCAAGTAGAGTTCATGCACTTTGACCATGAATTCTTTGTTCTTGTTCTTCAAGATTGTGCCGATCTGGATAGTTTTGAAATCAAAGATATCTACATTTTTGATCATGCAAATTTACGGAAGACTACAAGTCACTCAAGTCTGAGTAAAGGTAAAGTTCAAAAGAATTGAGAAATAATTACAGTAATGAAAAAAATAAACATGGAAATACATACATGTAAGAATACATATAGCAACAGGCTAAATGAATGAATAAATATGGAACAAAACAAATGAAAGAATGCTTAAAAATACAGCAGTGTTAATTGCAGTGACCAAAAAAGAGCAAAAAAAGCAATTCAACTTGTTGGTTCGAAGATGAATGTAGTTGAACTACCAGAGAGCTACTGCAAAATGTATAGGTACACTACTAGTGTGATTACATGTAGTTGAGTACTCCTCAACCCCAAACTGCGTCTTCAACAGTTTTGAGAACCTCTGGGGGTTCATCGCCTTTAAATAGCTTGTTTTCACTTGGTACACTCGCTTACGCCATACCACTCCTGAACACGCCCGATCTCGTCCCCGATCTCGGAAGCTAAGCAGGGTCGTCGGGTCAGTACTTGGATGGGAGACCGCCTGGGAATACCCGGTGCTGTAAGTTTCTTTTTTCCGTCAGCAGAGGGCGCTAGTAATGGTCAAATGAAGCAAAGCAAAACACTGTCTTCATTTTCTGAGCTCACTAGATGCCACTTTCTGTTCAACAAAGGGTTGAAAACACACTGAATTGCCATTCTTTAACCCTTTTCTTTGAACAGAGATTGCCATCTAGTGAGCTTAGAAAATAAAGACAGTGGTTTGCAAAGCTTCATTTCACCATCGCCAGAGGGCGCTACTCCTCCTTTGCTGGAGACAGAGCTGACAAGGAAACTGCAATGGAGGATGCAACTTTTTTTTGGAAGCAACATCTTTAATTAAAACTAAAATAAACAACCTCACAGTGTTCAACAATTCAAGTAGGAGTTCATGCACTTTCTGACCATGAATTCTTTGTTCTTGTTCTTCAAGATTGTGCCGATCTGGATAGTTTTGAAATCAAAGATATCTACATTTTGGATCATGCAAAATTTACGGAAGATCTACAAGTCACTCAAGTCTGAGTAAAGGTAAAGTTCAAAAGAATTGAGAAATAATTACAGTAATGAAAAAATAAACATGGAAATACATACATGTAAGAATACATATAGCAACAGGCTAAATGAATGAATAAATATGGAACAAAACAAATGAAAGAATGCTTAAAAAATACAGCAGTGTTAATTACAGTACTGAAAAAAAGAGAGCAAAAAAGCAATTCAACTTGTTGGTTCGAAGATGAATGTAGTTGAACTACCAGAGAGCTACTGCAAAATGTATAGGTGCACTACTAGTGTGATTACATGTAGTTGAGTACTCAACCCCCAAACCACGCTCTTCAACAGTTTTGAGAACCTCTGGGGTTCATCGTCTTTAAATAGCTTGTTTTCACTTGGTACACTCAGCACTGGGCCATACCACTCTGAACACGTCTGATCTCGTCCGATCTCGAAGCTACAGGGTCGGGCCGGGTCAGTACTTGATGGGGAGACCGCCTGGGAATACCCGGTGCTGTGTTTTTCTTTCCGTCAGCAGAGGGCGCTAGTAATGAGTCAATGAAGCTGCAAACACTGTCTTCATTTTCTGAGCTCACTAGATGCCACTTTCTGTCTCAACAAAGGGTTGGAAAACACACTGAATTGCCATTCCTTTAACCCTTTCTTTGAACAGAGATTGCCATCTAGTGAGCTTAGAAAATAAAGACAGTGGTTTGCAAAGCTTCATTTCACCATCGCCAGAGGGCGCTACTCTCCTTGCTGGAGACAGAGCTGACAAGGAAACTGCACGGAGGATGCAACTTTTTGGAAGCAACATCTTTTAATTAAAACTAAAATCAAACAACCTCACAGTGTTCAACACTCAAGTAGGAGTTCATGCACTTTGACCATAGAATTCTTTGTTCTTTGTTCTTCAAGATTATGCCGATCTGGATAGTTTTGAAACCAAAGATATCTACATTTTGGATCATGCAATTTAAGGAAGACGACAAGCTCACTCAAGTCTGAGTAAAGTGTAAAGTTCAAAAAGAATTGAGAAATAATTACAGTAATGAAAAAATAAACATGGAAATACATACATGTAAGAATACATATAGCAACAGGCTAAATGAATGAATAAATATGAAACAAAACAAATGAAAGAATGCTTAAAAATACAGGTGTATAGATTACAGCACCCGAAAAAAGAGCAAAAAAGCAATTCAACTGGTTAGTTCGAAGATGAATGTAGTTGAACTACCAGAGAGCTACTGCAAGAATGTGATAGAGTGCACTACTAGTGTGATTACATGTAGTTGAGTACTCACTCAACCCCCACTGCGTCTTCACGAGCTTTTGAGAACCTCTGGGGTCATCGTCCTTTAAATAGCTTAGTTTACTGGTACACTGCACTACAGCGATACCACCTGAACACGCGATCTTAGTCCCTGATCTCGGAAGCTGACAGGGTCGGGGCCGGTCAGTACTTGGATGGGAAGACAGCTCAGAATACCCGGTGCTGTAAGCTTTTCTTTTCCGTCAGCAGAGGGCGCTAGTAATGGTCAATGAAGCCAGAAAACACTGTCTCATTTCTGATCACTAGATGCCACTTCTGTTCAACAAAGGCTGAAAACACACTGAATCGCCATTCCTTAACCCTTTTCTTGAAACAGAGATTGCATCTAGTGAGCTCAGATAAAATGAAATGATATGGTATGCAAAGCTCATTTCACCATCGCCAGAGGATGCCATCCTCCTTTGCTGGAGACAGAGCTGACAGGAAAACTGTACTGGGAGGATGCAACTTTTTTTTGGAAGCAACATCTTTAATTTCAAAACTAAAATAAATCAACCTCACAGGCTCAACAATCCAAAGTAGGGAGTTCATGCACTTTGACCATGAATTCTTTGTTCTTGTTCTTCAAGATTGTGCCGATCTGATAGTTTTGAAATCAAAGATATCTACATTTTGATCATGCAAATTTACGGAAGATCTACAAGTCACTCAAGTCTGAGTAAAGGTAAAGTTCAAAAGAATTGAGAAATAATTACAGTAATGAAAAATAAACATGGAAATACATGATGTAAGAATACATATAGCAACAGGCTAAATGAATGAATAAATATGGAACAAAACAAATGAAAGAATGCTTTAAAAATACAGCAGTAATTACTAGTACCCGTGAAAAAGAGAGCAAAAAAGCAATTCAACTTGTTGGTTCGAAGATGAATGAAGTTGAACTACCAGAGAGCTACTGCAAAATGTATAGGGTGCACTACTAGTGTGATTACATGTAGCTGAGTACTCCTCAACCCCCAAACTGCGTCTTCAACAGTTTTGAGAACCTGGGTTCATCGTTTCTTAAATAGCTTGTTTTCACTTGGTACACTCGCTATGGCCATACCACTTCTGAACACGCCCGATTCTCGTCCGATCTCGGGAGCTAGCAGGGTCGGGCCGGGTCAGTACTTGATGGGAGACCGCCTGGGAATACCCGGTGCTGAGTTTTTCTTTTCCGTCAGCAGAGTGCTAGTAATGGTCAAATGAAGCAAAGCAAAACACTGTCTTCATTTTCTGAGCTCACTAGATGCCACTTTCTGTTCAACAAAGGGTTGAAAACACACTGAATTGCCATTCCTTTAACCCTTTTCTTTGAACAGAGATTGCCATCTAGTGAGCTTAGAAAATAAAGACAGTGGTTTGCAAAGCTTCATTTCACCATCGCCAGAGGGCGCTACTCCTCCTTTGCTGGAGACAGAGCTGACAAGGAAACTGTACGGAGGATGCAACTTTTTTTTTGGAAGCAACATCTTTAATTAAAACTAAAAATAAACAACCTCACAGTGTTCAACAACTCAAGTAGGAGTTCATCCACTTTGACCATGAATTGAATATTCTTGTTCTTCAAGATTATGCCGATCTGGATAGTTTTGAAATCAGAGATATCTACATTTTGGATCATGCAAATTTATGGAAGATCTACAAGTCACTCAAGTCTGAGTAAAGGTAAAGTTCAAAAGAATTGAGAAATAATTACAGTAATGAAAAAAATAAACATGGAAATACATACATGTAAGAATACATATAGCAACAGGCTAAATGAATGAATAAATATGGAACAAAACAAATGAAAGAATGCTTAAAAATACAGCAGTGTTAATTACAGTACCGAAAAAAGAGAGCAAAAAAGCAATTCAACTTGTTGGTTCGAAGATGAATGTAGTTGAACTACCAGAGAGCTACTGCAAAATGTATAGGTGCACTACTAGTGTGATTACATGTAGTTGAGTACTCCTCAACCCCAAACTGCGTCTTCAACAGTTTTGAGAACCTCTGGGGTTCATCGCTTTAAATAGCTTTGTTTTTCACTTGGTACACTGCTACGGCCATACCACCTGAACACGCGATCTCAGTCCGATCTCGGAAGCTAGCGAGGGTCGGGCCAGTCAGCACTTGGATGGGGAGACCGCCTGGGAATACCCGGTGCTGTAGCTTTTTCTTTCCGTCAGCAGAGGGCGCTAGTAATGGTCAATGAAGCAGCAAAACACTGTCTTCATTTTCTGAGCTCACTAGATGCCACTTTCTGTTCAACAAAGGGTTGAAAACACACTGAATTGCCATTCCTTTAACCCTTTTCTTTGAACAGAGATTGCCATCTAGTGAGCTTAGAAAATAAAGACAGTGGTTTGCAAAGCTTCATTTCACCATCGCCAGAGGGCGCTACTCCTCCTTGCTGGAGACAGAGCTGACAAGGAAACTGTACGGAGGATGCAACTTGAAGCAACATCTTTAATTAAAACTAAAAACAAACAACCTCACAGTGTTCAACAATTCAAGTAGGAGTTCATGCACTTGACCATGAATTGATTATTCTTGTTCTTCAAGATTATGCCGATCTGGATAGTTTTGAAATCAGAGATATCTACATTTTGGATCATGCAAATTTACGGAAGACTGACAAGTCACTCAAGTCTGAGTAAAGGTAAAGTTCAAAAGAATTGAGAAATAATTACAGTAATGAAAAAAATAAACATGGAAATACATACATGTAAGAATACATATAGCAACAGGCTAAATGAATGAATAAATATGGAACAAAACAAATGAAAGAATGCTTAAAAATACAGCAGTGTTAATTACAGTACCGAAAAAAAGAGCAAAAAAGCAATTCAACTTGTTGGTTCGAAGATGAATGTAGTTGAACTACCAGAGAGCTACTGCAAATGTATAGGTGCACTACTAGTGTGATTACATGTAGTTGAGTACTCCTCAACCCCAAACTGCGTCTTCAACAGTTTTGAGAACCTCTGGGGTTCATCGTCTTTAAATAGCTTGTTTTCACTTGGTACACTCGCGTACGGCCATACCAATTCCTGAACACGCCTGATCTCGTCCGATCTCGAAGCTAAGCAGGGTCGGGCCGGTCAGTATCTTGGATGGGAGACCGCCTGGAATACCCGGTGCTGTGTTTTTCTTTTTCCGTCAGCAGAGGGCGTTAGTAATGGTCAAATGAAGCAAAGCAAAACACTGTCTTCATTTTCTGAGCTCGCTAGATGCCACTTTCTGTTCAAACAAAGGGTTGAAAACACACTGAATTGCCATTCCTTTAACCCTTTTCTTTTGAACAGATTACATCTAGTGAGCTTAGAAAACAAGACAGTGGTTTGCAAAGCTTCATTTCACCATCGCCAGAGGGCGCTACTCCTTCCTTTTGCTGGAGACAGAGCTGACAAGGAAACTGTACGTGAGGATGCAACTGGAAGCAACATCTTTAATTAAAACTAAAATAAACAACCTCACAGTGTCTTCAACACTCAAGTAGGAGTTCATGCACTTTCATGACCATGAATTTCTTTAGATCTTGTTCTTCAAAGACTGTGCCGATCTGAGCTAGTTTTGAAATCAAAGATATCT
>NW_027595893.1:0-9725 GCF_031162955.1 Sander vitreus
GGAGACAAACTGTTCTTTCAATAATGCTGAGAGAAGGCTATGTGTTAATAAAAACATAAGAATTAAAAGGAACAGTGCTTAAGTGTAATTTTTGCCATTACAGAAGTCTCTTGGATGAGAGACAAAACATCTTTGGAGTACCTTTTACCAAGTCCAGTTGCCCTTGATTTGAACCCTTCCCTAGATAACTATTCATGGGTAGCTGTATCTTGTCCCTTAAAATGTGCGACGTGTCTGCCCCGACTTACTTTTGCAGACATTTACATTTACTTTGTAACGTTACATAATCCATCCCCATACACCAGCTATAGCTAAAGGCTTTCATCATGACATATTTGATTTATTGTATTATAATTTTTGTGACAATTCCTACTAAACTTCTGTTTAGTTCAGTCAGGATGGCCGAGCGGTCCAAGGCGCTGTGTTCAAGTCACAGTCTCCACTGGCGGCGTGGGTTTGAATCCCACTTCTGACATTAACATCTTTCCTCTGGAACTAATGTCTGAAACATGATATTGGATTAAAAAAAAGAACTCAGCAATTCTTCCTATTTTAGGGCACATGAATATGGGCAAGATACAGCATAGTGAGTACAGGCCCACCTTTTGTGATCATCTTCATTGTCAACCCATGTAAAGTTACCATGTGTTTGTACACAGTATACCTATCTACTGCTGTATTCATTGTTTGTGGCAAGTCCTTCAAAGCCTTTTCTTGACTTGCCTTTTCCCACATCCTCTGTGAAAGCTTAGCTTACTGAATTACTTAAGTTAGCCAGTAATTTCTGCTTTTTCATCGTATCTACTTTGTGATTGTTGTGTGCCTTTAATATCATACATGTGGATATTATGAAAGAAACTGCCTAGCAAACCCATGTAGCATTCACTGTTGTGGTTCCATGGTGTAATGGTTAGCACTCTGGAATCTGAATCCAGTGATCTGTGTTTGACAGACAAAACATCTTTGGAGTACCTTTTACCAAGTCCAGTTGCGCTTGATTTGAACCCTTCCCTAGATAACTATTCATGGGTAGCTGTATCTTGTCCCTTAAAATCTGCGACGCGTCTGCCCCGACTTACTTTTGCAGACATTTACATTGTAACTTTACATAATCCATCCTCATACACCTGCGATAGCTAAAGGCTTTCATCATGACATATTTGACTTACTGTATTATAATTTTCCTCTCCGGGAACCATCACCTTATCGTGGTGGAGAGGTTTGTGTGTCCCTATGAACCTGAGGGCTGTGTTGTCTGGAGCTTGTGCTCCTGGTAGGGTCTCCCTTGGCAAAGTAGTTTCAGGTGAGGGGCCAGACAAAGAATGGTTCATAAACCCCTATGAGTCATCGAGGAAGAGGTGAAGTGATCCTGCCCGGAAGAAGCCCGGGGCCCCCGTCTGGAGCCAGGCCCAGATGGTGGAAGTCGCTGAGGTAGTCAAACTTCTCCACAGTGGCAAAGCCCCAGGGATTGTCTTGGTTGACATGGCTCTTCAACATTGCGTGGAAGTTTGGGACAGTACCTAAGGAGCGGCAGACAGGGGTGGTGGTTCCCCTGTTCAAAAAGGGGGACCAGAGGGTGTGTGCCAATTACAGGGGGTATCACATGTCTCAGCCTCCCTGGTCTAATTTTTGTGACAATTCCTACTAAACTTCTGTTCATTCAGGCAGGATGGCGAAGCGGTCCAAGGCGCTGCGTTCAGTTCACCGTCTCCTCTGGAGCTGTTGGTTCTAATCACATTTCTGACAGCAAGTGTTTTCCTCTGGAACTAATGTCTGAAACATGATATTGGGTAAAAAAAAGAACTTAGCAATTCTTTGTATTTTAGGGCACATGAATATGCGCAAGATACGGAATTGTGAGTACAGCCCCACCTTTTGTGAGCATCTTCATTATCAACCCATGTAAAGTTACCATGTGTTTGTACACAGTAGACCTATCTACTGCTGTATTCATTGTTTGTGGCAAATCCTTCAAAGCCTTTTCTTGACTTGACTTTTCCCACATCCTCTGTGAAAGCTTAGCTTACTGAATTACTTAAGTTAGCCAGTAATTTCTGCTTTTTCATCGTATCTACTTTGTGATTGTTGTGTGCCTTTAATATCATACATGTGGATATTATGAAAGAAACTGCCTAGCAAACCCATGTAGGCTTCAATGTTGTGGATCCATGGTGTAATGGTTAGCACTCTGGACTTGGAATCCTGTGTTCTGAGTTCAATTCTCGGTGGAACTCGGTTTTAACCCAGAATACAGGTGGAAAAAAAAACAACCTCCATAATCCATCCCCATACACCGGCGATAGTGTAAGTCTTTCATGAGTACAGATGCCTACCAATACACTGTTGCAGGATTGACGAACGATGCTACAATATGGCAGTAGAAAAAAAATAATTGAAAGTAGCTATTGAGTTGTTAGTTACAGGGCTTACAGCAGGTTAGTATTACAAAATTGAATCAAAAAACTATTTTTGAAACATTTGTATTCATAAAACAATTAATCAGGAAACACAGTGGAACACACAGAAGCTCTCCGACATGTTTATATAAGTGATTCATCGCATTAAACAACTAAATCGTCGTTATTTGAAATGTTGGAATCAGATCAACTGTGCCGATGACTCTGCACTATGCCAAAAGTAGCTGCTGCATGTGAATTTCACGGGAATACGGGAGCTCAATCTGTCAATAGAAAAAATATTTTTTTCAGCAGATATCCTAGTTATAACAAGATTGAGCTACGTAAGCAGTCTGGTGTATATGTGCCAGATTTATTGAGTTTGGGAAATCCCCCGATCTCTACAAAGCTAACGATAGCTCAATTAACTGGCTGACTAACGTTAAACAGGGACAGGAAATCGTCACTGTTGTTTGACGTTCGGACGTACAGTGGCTAAATATATCAATTTAAAAAACATTTTTTATCAGCAGATATCTTAGTTATAACAAGATTGAGATAGCTAAGCAATTTGGTGTTTAAATGTTTGGCATATATTTAGTGTGGGAACGATCTGTGCTTCCGTTGGAGCAGTCGCCCACTCATAGTTTAATAACCACGGTGTCTGTCCCCCGAGTCAGATCAGTTAAATCAAAGGTAAAAAAAAGAGGGGCTATACTTAACAACCTAATTGGAATTAAAACTACCACTGCAATGATAGAACAGAATAGGACAATTAGATGTGGACTATTAAATATTAGATATCTGTCTTCTAAAGCAGTATTGGTAAACAATGTGAGATCAGATAATCAAATTGATCTATTCTGTCTTACCGAAACCTGGCTGGGACATGAAGAATATGTTAAATATTATATATTTTATTAATATGAATATGTCTAAATTAAGCCACTCCTCCCAGTCATAATAATACTCAAATTCCTAGAGGCTCAGGCCGAGGAGGGGGAGTTGCAGCCATATTTGATTCAAGCCTGTTAATTAATCCTAAACCTAAACTAAATTATAACTCGTTTGAAAGCCTGGTTCTTAATCTTCATCATCCAACATGGAAAACAGTACAGCCAATTATATTTGTTGTTATTTACCGAGCTCCAGGTCCGTATTCTGAATTTTTATCTGAATTATCAGAGTTTGTATCATGCGTAGTCCTTAAATCAGACAAAATACTTATTGTAGGTGATTTTAATATCCATATGGACGTTGACAGCAATAGCGTTAGTACTGCTTTTAACTCACTATTAGATTCAATTGGTTTCAGTCAGAGTGTGCATAAGGCCACGCACTGTTTTAACCACACCCTCGACCTTGTGCTGTCATATGGCATCAAAATTGAAGATTTGATAGTATTTCCACAGAATCCTTTATTACCAGACCATTTTTTAATAACTTTCAAATTCTTACTATCCGACTGCCTACTAACCTTCTACACTAGATGCCGATCTGACAGTGCTATAGCTAAATTTAAGGAAGATATTCCAACAGCATTTAACTCAATGTCGTGCTTTAATATAACAGAGGACCTTTATGTTAACTTTAGTCCCTCCCAAATTGATAATTTTGTAGACGGTGCTATGGCCTGCCTACAGACGACTTTAGACTCTGTTGCTCCTCTCAAAGAGAAGATGATGAAGCAAAGGAAACTAGCACCTTGGTATAACTCCCAAACTGGCAAATTAAAACAAATCTCACGAAAACTTGAAAGTAAATGGCGTTCCACCAAACTGGAAGAATCTCGTTTAGATTGGCGAGACAGTCTGAAAACCTCTAGGAAGGCCCTCAGAAATGCCAGATAAGACTATTACTCATCATTGATAGAAGAAAATAAGAACAACCCAAGGTTTCTTTTCAGCACTGTAGCCAGGCTGACAGATAGTCACAGCTCTATTGAGCCATCTATTCCTATAGCTCTGAGTAGAGATGACTTCACTGACTTCATGAGCTTCTTTAATGACAAAATTATAACAATTGGAGATACAATTCATCACCTTTTGCCCTCAACTTCTAACGGTTAAACTTCTAACCTTTAAACGCAGGAGTGCTAGAAAGAACGACAAGACCTGACATATACTTAGACTGCTTTTATCCTATAGACCTTCAACAATTAATGTTAAAGGTCTCTTCAGCAAAGCCATCTACCTGTGTCTTAGACCCCATCCCAGCGAGGCTACTTAAAGGGATATTTCACCGTTGGAAAGATGAATATATCTTTAAATTGGGTCACTTATGCAGTAGAAATGTGATTTTTTTTTAAATTGGTGGCTTCTAGGCCAAAAAAAGCCAGAAAATGTGTTTTTGGCTCATGTGGATGAAAGACACCAAATCCCAGAATGCACTTGCTTCGCTGCTTTAGAGTCTACTCCCAAGCCACGCCTACCGTTTACAGACAGACGGACAGTGAGACAGTCAACTCAACTCAATGTGCTTTATTGTCATTTCAACCATATACACGAAACGTTTCACCGTGGCTCAAGTGGTTACACAATTAACATATATAAAAACGACATAAGAAACAGGCTACACTTAGTGCACACACATTTATAGGCTCCATAAAGTTCAGCTAACACATAGCTACTAGCATTAGCGCTTGGTGGGCTGTAAACACTGAGTATAAACACAGCCATAAATTTGCGTGGAATGTAGAATGGTCGGCATTTAAAAGTCACAAACTCCACCAGCAGTTAGCAGTTAGTTGGATACAAGCACCAGTCCATGTTAACACAGCCCTCCTCCACTTGACAGAGCAGCCGGCCTGGTAGCTGGATAGTCCCAGAGCCATCTTTCTCTATCACTCTGGATAGTCTGGTACACTGTTATTCAGCCATGTTTCCACAACAACAAAAACACAGCATTCTCTGAACTCGCGTTGGAGTTTCGTTGAAGTTGGATGTAGTCCAGTTTGTTGTAATGAGCGGACACTTGCAAGATGGATTGATGGAACAGGTGGCTGGCTAGCGTTAGCTTTCCACTGGCACTCACTCCGCGTTCCCCGCTGATGATGTTCCTTTACCGGCCAGAGGCATCGAGAAACACCGGTAGTCTCCATAGCAGGCAAAGCTCGCGTAGTGTGTCAAGTATTCCGTCTGTAATAAAGTGTGCAGCATATTCTCCAATCTGTACCAATGTATCCCGGTGGTTATCTCAAGTTGCAGGTGATATTTCATTAAACTCTCCCACGCTAACTCTTTTTATAATGTATTTGTATATATTAGGGCTGTCAGCGTTAACGCGTTAATCGCAATGCGATTAAGGGCCGACGCAATGCGATTCATTTTTTTTAATCGCATGAAGTGTAATTTATTTTACACTTCACTGGGCTTTGCGTCGTGCCTAACGGCTACTATTTTGACCCTTTGGCGCTGCTGTACTTCTTCATAACACATCTTCTGCTGCAGAATGCAGGCAGGCTGCCGGCATGGAGAAAGACAGCAGCAACACACTTCTAAATGGCGCTTTTCTTTTAAAAAAACTCCTGGACGGCTCAGTAGACAAGTCAAAGCCATATGTACATTGTGTAAAGCCGAATTAAAATATCACCGAAGCACGTCAAGCTTGAGCTACCACCTACGGAGCTAAGCATATTAACATGACACAGTTTGATGCTAGCAGCTCAGGCAAAGCAGTATTTTGGAGAGTGCTACTTGCCGACCTGTGGATGAAACCAAATCCCCAAAAAATACTACAGCTCTTGCAAAATGGGTGGCAACTAACTGCAGACCTGTCAGCATCGTAGAGGACTCGGGTCTTAAAAACGTACTACGGTTGGCATGTTCTGATACGTCTTATACACTGCCATCGAGGGGGACAGTAGTTTCACCATACACAGCCTGTACTCCAGGGAGAAAGCAGCTAAACTGGAACAGCTGCAGAGTCCAAACTCTGTCTCATTAACCGCTGATCACTGGACGTCAGTGAGGAAATAACATTATTTAGGAGTTACTAAACACTAGATTGACTCTGGCTGGACTTTGCACTCGTTTGCCTTAACGGTGGTTGTTAGTGTTACATCTCAGTCAATTGTTGTCGATCCTTGTTAAAAATGTAAAGGTTAAATGTCCTGCTGTGGCATCTGGTTTTTGGACCATTTTGTTTGTACTGTATAAGCAATGTGTTAGTGTTACATCTCAGTCAATTGCTGTGGTGTTTTAGTTAGGTACTTGGAGGAATTGTGCAATAATGACAGATTCACACATTTGTTTATAGTAAATAAATAATAGTCAAGTTCATAAAGTCACTTTCTTTGCATTCATTTGATTCCCAATCAAGATCCACTGGTAAGAATGGCTTTCGATTGTTAATATGTACTTAAAAACAGTTCTGAAGTGCAAAATAATAGAATTTTAATTGTGATAAAACATGCGATTAATCGCGATTAACTATAGAACTTCAGCGATTAATTGCGATTAAAATGTTTTAATCGTTTGACAGCCCTAATATATATATATATATATATATATATATAGAGTGCTTTGGAATTTTGTATCATTATATAATAATATACTATTATTAAGTTCAATTCAACTTTTACCAGTAGCTGCATGTAAAAGTAATATTGTCATAACCTTCAAATCATAAGGTCTTGTCATCTTGTTATCATCCTAAAAGATTAATTGTTTCCACATAATTTTTCAAAAGAATATTGAATTAAATTGAACATAAAACAGTTAAAAAGTTGATATATAATTGTTTTGTGTAATACAGACACACTGTAGCATAATGTTCTAAAACTAAACACAGGACAATTTGTTTGGGTAAGGTGGGATTCGAACCCTCTTTGTTGAGACCTTTAACTCACTCATGAAAAGAGGATAAAGAAAAAGAAAAAAAAGAGAGAGAAGCAAATGGGAACGAGTAATTTCTTTAAGCTTCATATATGCTCAGATATGTTAAGTTATGTGCGCATGCGCAGCTTCATTAGAAACTTTAATTATGGCACCTGGTAATCATTTCACCCAGATCATCTTCAGGAGCACACAGCCCGTTGGTATGTAACTGGTAACTACTCACGCAGTCTAGTAATAATATTTAAGTCACTTATATGTTTGAGCAATGAACGTTTACCTCACTGTGTCTGGGTTAGTTGGCCGAGAGTAACTTGTAGCTCGCAAGGTGCTGTTGCTCAGCGATCCGGATGCTGTATAGCATTAGGCTATCATTAGCCGTTTGCGTTGTGCTGATTATTCGGAGCACTCTGCTGGTTTCTGGTGGCGGTGGTGATGGCGGTGGTTTGGTTCGGTGATCCATGGTGGAGCGCCGCTTTGTTGTGTTTGTGCGTGTGTTAATCCTTTGTACGAGGCACATGGTGGCATGGGTTCTGTGTCCTGTGACAGCGTCCATAGCAACCAGTGACGGCAGAGTCACTGTGCGGATGCTCCTCTGACGCTAGGCATTCTGGGTGATGTAGTCAATGTTGTTTGAAGCCAGATTTGCCACATTTTGATGGTGTTGCAGGCTTCTTTGATTTCATTATTTACATTATTATTATTATATTATATTATTTGAATAATATGGTTACATGCTATATTTGAATAATATATTGTCATTATTTGTTTGTTGTATTTCAGGTTTATGACCTGTGGTCATTTAATTTAAAATAAACTTAAGGACAAACACGAGTCATGACATGGTGTGCTTCCTGGTAAGCCTTTTCGGAGGGCTAAATAACAGAAAATCCGAACAGTCATAAACCACTGGTTCTTCTTGTACATGGATAATGCAAAGACTAGAAAATTGAGACTAACTTCTGATAAGCTAAAAGTCCACCCATAAAGCTGTCTGCTCATCTGTTGACTTACTAGGCATAATCATTACTGAGTGAAAGCCAAGAAGAGGATAGAGTCTAGAGTTAAAGGACTACTTAAACCCAGTTGGCAGAAAACACTTGAACTTTCAACTTAATGCTAGAAGAGTTGGCAAGATGGCAGCAACAAAGGAGGAGCTGGAGAGGCTAAAACAGAAGCGGTCAGCAGCCCAGACTGCGTTCACTAAAAGAGCCAATTACCTTGCCTCCAGAGTTAGTGCACTGGGGGAAAGTGAAATGAGAAGGGAGTGGAGGAACTTTAAAGTGGATCACTCCACAGTAAGAGATGCAGGGTTTGAGTATGCCATGGCCCTGAGAGAAGTGGACGACGATGAAGTCAAAAAGAAAGCGGAAAACACTGACGGGAAAACAGCAGAATGTGACTGTAAGTTTGATGAAACTGAACAAGTCATCCTGATCAGCTTCTGGACAAGGTTCGCTGAGGAGGAAATTACCACCCTCGCTAAAGAGGCTGGGGTCAGCCATGGACCAGGCTGAGGCAACCGACCACCAGCATATGACCAGGAGGGAACGTGAATTGATTCATAGGAACCTGGAACGGGAGGTCTACAACCTCGAACGAGGATTGGATGAGTGGAAAGACTTGATCCCTAGTCCAAGGCAACAGAGTGAAAAGACCAGATCCGGAAGTTGAAGAAACGGCGTGAAAAACTGTGGGATGAGTGGGCATGGCAAGGTGGTTCTCAATCTGACAACGAAGAGAAGCTGGGAAAAGAGAGGATTGTGGAGCATGAGGAGCCAGTTGGGGCTTACAACTACAGGCCCCAGATCAGCCTAGAACGTGGACGCTTGCCCATGTTTGCTGGTAATATGAGGGATTACTACCGCTGGAAAGCTGAATGGGAGGACTTGCCACGTCTGGGAAACCCTCATGGATTGGAAAATGTGAGGAAATTCCATCTCTTGGGCAATCTAGATGAAAAAGTCAAGAGGGACCTTGTATTGTCCAGCTGTGGATCCGCCGACGACGTGTTCAGACTCCTGGACAACAAGTACGGAAATAAGCCGAAAATAGTGCTGCTGATTGCACAAGAAGTGCAAGGACTTTTCCCTATCAAAGGAAACAATCCGAGGAAGACAATCGAACTGATTCAAGCCGTGGAGAGAGCTCTTCGTGACCTACAAGTCTTAGGGGAGGAAGATGCTGTAAAGAACCGAGTGGTCGTGCAGTCGATTGAAAGTAAGCTTCCTGACTCCCTGAAAGAAAAGTGGTTAACACACAAAAATGACCCTGGAAGCGGTTTTTCACCACGCAACCACTTCGACTGTCTACTGCAGTACTTGAAAAAGCAGGAGGACATTCTCGAGGAGCTAGACCAGCTACAGCCTAGCCCGGCGGACAATACAGAGAGGTCAAGCAAAAAGAAAAAGGAAAGGAGGGCATTCACCAGAGCCACATCAGGAAACACCCAAAAGGCCTCTCAACCAAGCTTATGCATCACATGTGGAGACAA
>NW_027595894.1:0-9044 GCF_031162955.1 Sander vitreus
ACGGAATAATGTTTTGATGAAACCTATTTCATACAGTCATCAAACGAAAGACATTAAGAAAATCGAGAATATCAATGATTTAGTTATTCTAGTGGAAGAGCAATTAATTCGCGGACATATTTATTATTTATTATTATTGATCCCCTATAAATAGTCCATGGTCCTCCCTCTATAGCTTCGGGCCGGAAATAAAGGCGGAGCGTTCCCGTTTCCCTCCTCCCAGTCTGCCAGACAAACCAGACAAACTCAGCAGACAGAGGAACAACATGGATCCGAACACGACGATTCTGCGAGTCAAGAGGAAAAGGGGGACCGACCCAGCAGATGCGTTGTTGTTGGCGTGTAAACGTATCCGGCCGGAGACGTCCCAGGGCTCAGGCGAAACGGTACCGGAGCCGAATGAAGCCGAGGTGGAAAATTCTGTCTTCAAACTCGTGGCGACCGTAGCGACACAGGTGAGAGGCCCGCTACTACAGCCACAGTGCTGGGGGTGTCACGGTTCTCCAAATCCTCGATTCGATTACATTTTCGATCCTAAGGTCACAGTTCGATTCAATTCTCGATTTTTACATAATTTTTTTTTTTTTAAAGTACAGGTTGCTATGCCATTTTTAGACTAGACTTTTATCAATATAATATCTGACCTTTGTTCGCAATGTACCACACTACATTGTCAAATTTAAAACATTAACAACATAATGTAACAATAACATATCTTCAGTCAATTGGAAACTTGACAATTTATCAATAAAGTGAAAAAAACAAAGTTTGCCGACAATGCCGAGGGCAGACGCTTCGCAGCAGCTGAGCAGTCAGAGAGTAGGCCTAGCAAACTCGGTTCCTTTTAAGGATTCAGGTTATTCTGAGTCACTTACCGAACTGATCCGGGTTGTGCGAGTCACTTGAGTCCCTTAACATACTACATTTTACACCAACACCTACAGTAAGCCTAGCTAGGCTACGTGCAGAACATGTTATTTCAGAAGTGAAAATATGGCTTTTGTTGTTGATTTGCTTTACCCTGAGCTCGAGGAGAGACTTCACTCGCTCGTCTGCTACAGATCCACTCATAGCCAGCTGATTCGCACAATTGACTGACTCGCGCGAGCATCAACAACTCACGAGTCATCGTGGACTTGAGTTTGCAATGTTTCGGACTGTCTGCTCGACCTAATTGCATTTTAACATACTACATTTTACACCAAAACCTACAGTAAGCCTAGCTAGGCTACGTGCAGAACATTGTATATTATTTCAGAAGTGAAAGAATGGCTTTTGTTGTTGATTTGCTTTACCCTGAGCTCGAGTGAAGTTCACTCGCTCGTCTGCTACAGAATGATCCACTCATGCTGATTCGTCGAGGACTCGTGGGTCGTCGAGGGCTCGTGGAGGGCTCGTGGGTCGTCGAGGGCTCGTGGAGGGCTCGTGGGTCGTCGAGGGCTCGTGGGTCGTCGAGGGCTCGTGGAGGGCTCGTGGGTCGTCGAGGACTCGTGGGTCGTCGAGGGCTCGTGGAGGGCTCGTGGAGGACTCGTGGGTCGTCGAGGGCTCGTGGAGGGCTCGTGGGTCGTCGAGGGCTCGTGGAGGGCTCGTGGGTTGTCGAGGGCTCGTGGAGGGCTCGTGGGTCGTCAAGGGCTCGTGAGTTCTCAAGTAATCTGCGAGCTTGCAATGTTTCCGGCTCTGAGTCTGCGGGTCGGGCAGTTCCTCTAACCTGTCTCGAACTGTCTTCTGCTCATTCAGTCGCTTGAGTTGACTTGTGGAGTTGTTGTTGCCTACGAAATTGTAAGTTATACAGCTTTTGGCAGTTAAGATGGCTAGGACTAGTAGTAGCTAATGTTGCAAGGGGTTTGTGTGTGGCGCTGTTATCATTTTAGATTGAAAGTAGTAGGACTCAACTGATCCGAGTTAATGATACTAGAGACTCGCGATTGAGTGAATCACAACTCAAACAGGTTTATCAGGTAACTGGATGTCTCTCCAACAGCTAACTCTAACAGTAAATCAAAAACAAAAACAACAGCTACAGTGATTTAAGTTAACGTTAATGTGGTGTGATAACTGAGAGGAGTTCACACATTACAGAAACATGGCATCTAAGATACATTAACGTTTCTATTCCTATATCGTTAGCTAGCTAACGTTAGCATTGATGCCAATGGCTGTATATATAATTAATTCTAACGGTCGTATAGTTGCTAATGCTAATGTTAACTCTAGCAATGTTAACTGTGAAAAAGAGGGTACTAACTTTTCCTCCACTAAGTAAAAAACGTCTTGTTTATTCTCTCACTCCGTTACTTTAACGTCACTGTTGAGCTGGAAAATGTACATAGCAAACCAACTGACAACCAACTGTCAGTTTAAGGCCAGCTACCATCATATTTTTTTGAATTAATAATAACGTTACATTTTAAAGGCCTTAATCCATTGTTACAATGCTTGCCTGTATGTTTTTCACAACTGTTTTAGCTAGCAACATTACTGTAAGGCAGATAAGGAAACTAGTAACTGTAGTATTGCTCTAAACTCCTTTCACGAATTTGATTTTGGCTAATTAGCTAACTATTTAACGTCACTGGGCAGTGTTTGTACCTAGCTATACAATGAGTTTTAATTTTTTTATTTTGACACAATTTGAATATTTGGTCACACATCAGTCTAACATCTTCTTTCCTCTCATAGACAAAAGAATATGATCCAGCATCTCTGCTTGATTGGTGAGTATAGGAAAAACTGAAAACTGAGTACAGTCTGTTGGCTGTGGGCAACTGTTTCCTCCCTTAATAAAAATAAATCCTTTAGAATTTCACTTTAGAATAAGAGTGACTTCTATGTAGGAGATGAGGGATATATTGTACATTCACATAATAATCCATTCCACACGAGGTGGCTGACTGAAATAAGGTACAAAACAATCCTCAGTAATTAATGATTTTTTAATATTCTTTGTGCCTTTTAAACCTCATCATTAATGGCAGCATGAAATGGCCAGTAGGTGTCAGTCTTTTATTATGATAGTCCACACTACAACTTTTAAATAATAGGTCTGCATTTAAAATAGGCTAGATGTGCATTCATAAACAAATATTATGAATATTTGGTTGATGTTTACAGTCACTTGGCTGAACATACATTTAAATAATAATGATTGCAATCACCAAAGGCTTTACCTTTCCAAGGCACCAACAAAGAGTTACCTGACTCAATAAAAGAGGTGCGCGTGTCAAGATTACCAGAAACATTTACGTACAACAGAACTTTTGCGCAAATAGCACAAATAGTGACTAGTGAAGGTGGTCCACACGTCAGTAAACTTGGTCTAGAACTTGTCAATGAAAATGCAGGAAACAAATAATATAATATTGTGTATATAGACCGGGAGGAGGAGAAACTGATGCAAAAGGGAGTGGTGCGCAGGCAGTTTCCCATAAAGCTTGCTTTTGTATGTACAATACACAAGGTGCAAGGTATGACAACTTCTTCAGCAGCAGTATCACTGAAAAAAATCTTTGAACCTGGTATCGCCTATGTAGCTCTCAGTAGAGTAACATCTCTCAGCGGACTACACATTTTAGATACAGATGAGCAAAAGATATACTCCAACCCTGAAATTACCACAGCTCTCGCTAACATGAGTTAAGCTTCATTAGAGCACATAATGCCTCTACTTCACGTCACAACAACGTTAAACAGGCCAGATACTCTAACAGTCGTCCAGCATAACACAGAAGGACTGCCATCTCATATCGACGACATCAAAAGTCACCATGAACTGCTTCTGGCAGATGTCTTATGTCTAACAGAGACTCACCTACTAGGATCCTTTGTTTCAGAAAGTCTCCATTTAGAAGGCTACAACATGTTTAAACGCAAAAGAAACATTTCATACACAAACACACCTCACATGGCCAAGAAAAACGTTGGCGGAGTCGCTATCTATGTGAGAAACCATATCCAAGTCCGTGAAAAGCAGTACATACTATACATATATATATTTGCTTTTTATTTCTATTAAATAAAGGTAAAATGCCAATAACAATTTTTGAAAGTTGATTGTCAGTTGTCATTGTCAGTGATTATATGCTTAATATATTCACATTTTTTTAAATGACATCTCTTATCTTATCCACCACCTGTGGGAGGAACCGCTGGGGTCGGGTGCGCTGCCACATGGGTGGCAGTGAAGGTCAGGGGCCTCGACGGACCAGACCCGGGCAGCAGAGGCTGGCTCTGGGGACGTGGAATGTCACCTCTCTGTGGGGGAAGGAGCCGGAACTTGTGCGGGAGGTGGAGCGCTACCGGTTAGATCTGGTGGGGCTTACCTCTACGCACAGTCTTGGTTCTGGAACCATACTCCTGGATAGGGGTTGGACTCTTTTCTTCTCCGGAGTTGCCCAGGGTGTGAGGCGCCGGGCGGGTGTGGGGATACTCACAAGCCCCCGGCTGAGCGCCGCTACGTTGGAGTTTAACCCGGTGGACGAGAGGGTCGCCTCCCTACGCCTGCGGGTTGTGGGGGGGAAAACTCTGACTGTTGTTTGTGCATATGCACCAAACAAGAGTTCAGAGTATTCAGCCTTCTTGGAGACCTTGAGTGGAGTCCTGCATGGGGCTCCAGTTGGGGACTCCATAGTTCTGCTGGGGGGGACTTCAACGCGCACGTGGGTAATGATGGAGACACATGGAGAGGCGTGATTGGGAGGAACGGCCTCCCTGATCTAAACCAGAGTGGTTGTTTGTTGTTGGACTTCTGTGCTAGTCATGGATTGTCTATAACGAACACCATGTTCGAACATAGGGATGCTCATAAGTGTACTTGGTACCAGAGCACCCTAGGCCAAAGGTCAATGATCGATTTTATAATCGTTTCATCTGATCTGAGGCCATATGTTTTGGACACTCGGGTGAAGAGAGGGGCGGAGCTGTCAACCGATCACCATCTGGTGGTGAGTTGGGTCAGGGGGTGGGGGAAGACTCTGGACAGACCTGGTAAGCCCAAACGGGTAGTGCGGGTAAATTGGGAACGTCTGGAGGAGGCCCCTGTCCGACAGACTTTCAACTCACACCTCCGGCGGAGCTTTTCGTGCATCCCTGTGGAGGCTGGGGGCATTGAACCCGAGTGGACAATGTTCAAAGTTTCCATTGCTGAAGCTGCGGTGAGGAGCTGTGGTCTTAGGGTCTTAGGTGCCTCAAGGGGCGGTAACCCACGAACACCGTGGTGGACACCGGTGGTCAGGGAAGCCGTCCGACTGAAGAAGGAGTCTTTCCGGGATATGTTATCCCAGACGACTCCGGAGGCAGTTGCAAGGTACCGAAGGGCCCGAAGGGCTGCAGCCTCTGCCGTGAAAGAGGCAAAGCAGCGTGTGTGGGAGAAGTTCGGAGAAGACATGGAGAAGGACTTTCGGTCGGCACCAAGGTGCTTCTGGAAAACCGTTCGCCACCTCAGGAGGGGGGAAGCGGGGAACCATCCAAGCTGTGTACAGTAAGGATGGGGACGCTGTTGACCTCAACTGAGGAGGTAATAGGGCGGTGGAAGGAGCACTTTGAGGAACTCCTAAATCCGACTAATACGCCCTCTATGGTAGAGGCAGAGCTGGAGGATGAGGGGGGGATTGGCATCAATTTCCCTGGTGGAGGTTGCTGAGGTAGTTAAACAACTCCACAGTGGCAAAGCCCCAGGAATTGATGAGATCCGTCCCAGAAATGCTTAAAGCTCTGGGTGTGGAGGGGTTGTCTTGGTTGACACGCCTCTTCAACATTGCGTGGAAGTCTGGGACGGTGCCTAAGGAGTGGCAGACCGGGGTGGTGGTTCCCCTTTTAAAAAAGGGGGGACCAGAGGGTGTGTGCCAATTACAGGGGTATCACACTTCTCAGCCTCCCGGTAAAGTCTACTCGAAGGTGCTGGAAAGGAGGGTTCGGTCGATAGTCGAATCTCAGGTTGAAGAGGAACAATGCGGATTCCGTCCCTGGTCGTGGAACAACGGACCAGATCTTTACTCTCGCAAGGATCCTGGAGGGAGCCTGGGAGTATGCCCAACCAGTCTACATGTGTTTTGTGGATCTGGAGAAGGCGTATGACCGGGTGCCCCGGGAGATACTGTGGGAGGTGCTGCGGGAGTACGGGGTGAGGGGGTCCCTTCTCAGGGCCATCTAATCTCTGTACGACCAAAGCGAGAGCTGTGTCCGGGTTCTCGGCAGTAAGTCGGACTCGTTTCAGGTGAGAGTTGGCCTCCGCCAGGGCTGCGCTTGTCACCAATCCTGTTTGTAGTATTTATGGACAGGATATCGAGGCGTAGTCGGGGTGGAGAGGGGTTGCAGTTCGCTGGGCTGGGGATCTCATCGCTGCTTTTTGCTGATGATGTGGTCCTGATGGCATCATCGGCCTGTGACCTTCAGCACTCACTGGATCGGTTCGCAGCCGAGTGTGAAGCAGCTGGGATGAGGATCAGCACCTCTAAATCGGAGGCCATGGTTCTCAGCAGGAAACCGATGGAGTGCCTTCTCCAGGTAGGGAATGAGTCCTTACCCCAAGTGAAAGAGTTCAAGTACCTTGGGGTCTTGTTCGCGAGTGAGGGGACAATGGAGCGGGAGATTGGTCGGAGAATCGGCACAGCAGGTGCGGTATTACATTCAATTTATCACACCATTGTGACGAAAAGAGAGCTGAGCCAGAAGGCAAAGCTCTCAATCTACCGGTCAGTTTTTGTTCCTACCCTCACCTATGGTCATGAAGGCTGGGTCATGACCAAAAGAACAAGATCCAGGGTACAAACGGCCAAAATGGGTTTCCTCAGGAGGGTAGCTGGCGTCTCCCTTAGAGATAGGGTGAGAAGCTCAGTTATCCGTGAGGAGCTCGGAGTAGAGCCGCTGCTCCTTTGCGTCGAAAGGAGCCAGTTGAGGTGGTTCGGGCATCTGGTAAGGATGCCCCCTGGGCGCCTCCCTAGGGAGGTGTTCCAGGCACGTCTAGCTGGGAGGAGGCCTCGGGGGAGACCCAGGACTAGGTGGAGGGATTATATCTCTAACCTGGCCTGGGAACGCCTCGGGATCCCCCAGTCGGAGCTGGTTAATGTGGCCCGGGAAAGGGAAGTTTGGGGTCCCCTGCTGGAGCTGCTACCCCCGCAACCCGACCCCGGATAAGCGGATGAAGATGGATGGATGGATGGATCTCTTATCTTGTTTACAGCAAATACTGCATTGAGGGAGTCCTCAGCACCAAGAAGAGTTCAAGTCAACACAGCCGCTGCAACAGAAGCAATCATTCCCGATGCAGAGCCAGGTTCTTCTCCAGAACCTTATACAAATACTGCATGCTCAGCCGTCCTGGTAGGGGATCCCTCTAAGACTTGGCCTACTAATAGGTTTCTCCTTTTTCTCCCTAATAAGGGTTTTGTGGAGTTTTTCCTGACATGTTTTGAGGGTCAAAGGCTGATGATGCAAAGTACTTCAAATATGATCAGATCATCTGTTTTTATTTTAAGCTGTACCTATGCTTTTGTGCAAACTTTGAATAAAGGTACTGCACTGAATATTGCAACATTGTATGTATGATCATTATGAACCACCCAACACAGTTATAATCTATCTATATAGAACATCTGTCTGTCTGTGTGTTATGTGCATATCTCTTGAACCGTTAGTCCGATGGATTTCAAACTTGACAGGTGTCTTGCTACGGGCACGAGTAAGTGCAGTGCCAAGTCTGACATTGTTTGGATTAGAAATGCAAAAGATATTGTTAAATATATATCAGTAAAAGAAGCACACTTAAAAAATTAAAGTCAGCAATCCAGTGTAGCGTCAGTCTTTCAATATATAGCGTTCACACCGCAATTTCTTTTCTTCAGAAATTGCATTCTCTAGTTGGTGTCAATGCTGAAACGTAATGATAATGCAGTACTACTCATCAATAAATCAACAATGTGACAAAAAAAGGAAATTAACATCAGCATCTTAAAGGAGTTGAGTCATTAAAATACCCTTTAAAAGGTGAATCGACAGACTCAACTACCTTGGGTTCTCTCATAACTGCCTTTCAAATAAAAACATTTCTGATAGGCTCCAGCGCGTTAAATCTGAGGGCCTGCTGTCTGAACCTATGTATGTCTCTACGGGGGTGCCATAGTGCCATACGTTTCGTGACTAGAGCCCCTCCTAACACCCACCTCTATGCATTTGTTGGCTGGCCATCGTTACGCACTCGTCGCTTAACTCACTAGTACCAACTCATTTACAAATCCTTGCTAGGCAAAGCCCCGCTGTACCTACACTCACTGGTCACCATAGCTTCACCCACCCGCAACCTGCGCTCTAGCCGTTACATCTCTTTGGTCACCCCAAAAGCCCACACCTCCTTTGGCCGCCACTCCTTCCAGTTCTCAGCTGCAAATGATTGGAATGCACTTCAAAAACCCTGAAACTCAAATCCCTTATCTCACTAACTGCCTTCAGTTAACGTCTGTCTGAGCTCCTGTCCGATCACTGTACGTGCTAACCGTTCTCCATCATTCATGCTCTGCTCTCTCACCCCCCCTATTGCATTACTGCACTCCATTACCTCAGTCACGCCCCATTGCATATTTGCACAGATGCACATCTTCACCTGAATTGCTATCATATTCTGTTTACGCCCTTTTGCACTATTCATCCACCCAGGTATGCTCAACTGTCATTCCTCCAACCTTTGTTGTCACACAAATTTTGTATACCACAATCTGCACTATCTGTATATTGACTCTTTACTACATCTCAGCATTTATATATTCTGTCTATTCATATCATGTATACTGTGATATTACTAAATGAGAACCTGTTCTCAACGGCCTACCTGGTTAAATAAGGGTTAAATAAAAAAAAAAGATATGGATCACTTCTGATCCCTATCAGCTCTCCACCCCCACTCAGCCACCACCATGTGACATAATGCAGATGTGAAACTCCCTGATCATTCATCAAGCAGAACACCACTGTGCACCGCTGTCACATCACATGTGTGTGTGAGCATCACTGAGACAAGATGTGGATTACTTTTTCTTTAGTCACACTTGCATGGG
>NW_027595895.1:0-8241 GCF_031162955.1 Sander vitreus
GATACAGTCAATGACTAGCGGATTTCATGGAACTGGCAGTGTTTCCCTCTCCTCTTTATGGCATGATAATATTACAGTTAATCTACAAAACTGTTGAGAGTATATGCTTCAAATACAAAATGCACGTCAAAGTATCTCATCTTGTTTCATTGAATATTTTTGGCCTCTTTTTCCGTTTGTCAGGGTTCTTTAACATTTATGTCTCCTTTTTGGGTGTTTTTGTGGCTTTGTTTTAGAACATGCTGTGACAGACCCTAACCCACTCTAACTCTAACCCTAACCAACCCTAACCCAACATCTGGATGTCCAAATGAACTCCAGTTTGCTCCAAACTCTGGTAAGAGTACTTTTACAATAAACTACACATGTGACTCATTGTCAAGTGTCTCATTTTGATTGAGATTGAGATCCCAGGATTCTTGTCAACTTGTGATTCCATTGAAACTAAAGAGAGAAGCCTACTGCAGTCAGTCAGTTTGAACACAACGGTGGGTTATCCTTGATGAACATGTAAGGAGACCTAAAGAGAGAAGCCTCCTGCAGTCAGTCAGCTTGAACACAACGGTGGGTTATCCTTGGTGAACATGTGAGGAGACCTAAAGAGAGAAGTCTCCTGCAGTCAGTTAGCTTGAACATGATGGGGGGGTTATCCTTGGTGAGCAGTGACCTCAAGTGGTCGCATCGTAGGAAAGGAGGTTCACTTTCTACAGCCTTTAAAAATGGGCCAATATTACAAGATAACGGACAGATTTTAATGATTAAACTTCCCATTTTTATTCTGATTTGTAAAGCAGTTGTGCTGTTTCATCTCCAGAAGGCCTGTGCTTTTTAAAGGGGATGGTTTTCTTCTTCAACAGCCCCACAGTCCTCAGGTTTGGGCTATGGGGCTATGCAGGCATTGTAAAGCCAGCCTCGCAATGTCATCAAGCCATGCCTGATTTGTAAAGCCGGCCTCGCAATGAGATGGTTTTTGACACTTGGAAATTGTATGTCAAACAAGGCTGGTTATGGAACTAGGTAAGAGGGTAATAGCCAGGATCATCAAGCGATGATCCTAAACCGTGGCTTTGCATAGGTACACACCAAATGGTTAGGTTTAGGGCTAGGATTACCTGGTAAGGCATAGACTATACATTAGGTTTAGGCAAAATGGCCTTAAAATCTAAATGAGATCAATAGATCATAGGTTAAGGTTAGGTCAAAAAGACCACGATTAGATTTAGGTATACAGGGTTAGGTGTAGGGTTAGGGGTTAGTGTAGGTTTATGGTGCACAAACCATAGACCTACACTAATTCCCAACTCTCCTATCTCTCATTCAGACCACTGGGTAAATGTGTGCCCAATCTAGTGATCCAGGACTTTTCGACTCTCCTCCGCTGCTTCACTGACCAGGTTGGGTTGGACTCCAGGATGGTGGCCCTGAAGCTACACCACCCATGGTCAATAAAATGCTGAACTAGAGGGATATATACATTTTTCTGGTTATTTAGGGTAGGGTTAGGGTTAGCCAAAGGCTGTGAGGTTTTGATGCACAAACCACTAAATGGAAGCAGCATCCCCAAAGCATCTCAGCCCCTCATTGAAGTCCCTCCACTCACAGGTATCTAAGTGTTTGTTGTTAAGATAATTTGTATGGGAGTTGAAGCTAGAGGTCAGAGGTTAGGGCCCAGGTGGGATAGGGTTAAGATTAGGGCAAGGAGTGAAGGGAAAGGTTTAGGGGTCAGAGAGATGAAAAGAAAGAGAAAGAGGAAAACAGAGAATGGGGGTTAGGGTTAGGGGTTAGGGGTTAGGAATGAAAGAAAGGAATTCTGCTGCCGAAGGCAGCAGAATTAAATGCACAAACCATGGACCTAAACTAATTCCCAACTCTCCTATCTCTCATTCAGACCACTGGGTAAATGTGTGCCCAATCTAGTGATCCAGGACCTTTCGACTCTCCTCCGCTGCTTCACTGACCAGGTTGGGTTGGACTCAAGGATGGTGGCCCTGAGGCTACACCACCCATGGTCAATAAAATGTTGTACTAGGGGGATATGTAAATTTTTCTGGTTATTTATATTATATCTATGTTGGGTGAATCTAGTCAGCATAGTGTTTCCTGATTAGCCAACATATTGCTTTGTGCATTGCAAGCATCTAATTAAATAAACAATGTTTTTGTGATGAACAGTGGTGTTCCTTTGTGTTTCAAAAACTTCTTTGGTGTTCTGGTTTTGCACCATTCTATAATGTCTAAAGAAATCCCCTTGTGACCTGGTTCTGTGTGCCTGTAAGGGTCTGAGTTTGGCTTTGACCAGAATAGTCTCTAAGGCTGTGGTTAGGTTAGGTTAGGAAGAGGGTTAGGTGTGTTCGGATCCCAGAAGCCTCCCCACGGGTTAGGTTAGGTAAGGGGGCTAGGGTTAAATACAAGAGGTCTCAGCGCCTGAGGCGAGCAGGCTCTGATTGCACAAACTACTGGCGGAAGTCAGGATTCCACCCACCCCCACCCACCCAAGGGAGGGCCCCTCTGCACAATAGTGCAGCTTATGACCCTGCAGAGGTTAAGGTTAGGGGTTTGGGGAGTGGGTTAGGTTAGGGGTTAGGGGTTAGGGTTAGGAGAGTGGGAAGTGACTTAGGTTAGGCATGGAGGGAGGGGAGTGTTAAGGTTAGGGGAAAGGATCTGGGCTAGGGGGTAGGGCTGCCTACTCTCATTGAGGCCCCTGGGAACCAAAGTCCCTAATTTGGTGATCCACTATGCTCAATTTTTAGCGCCTGACCCTAACTGTCCAATTCGAATTTGCTCCAAAATTGTTGCTCTTAAATTTGTCCATTCATGCTCCACAAAGTGTTTGACCAGGATTGTGCAAATTCTTCTGATTGATAACATTGTACCTGTGTTGTGTGAAACGTACCAGAAGTGTGTTTCCCGCCTCCCTACATACTGCAAGGAACATTTCAGACACCTGATTAAATAGATACAGTTTTTTGGTGTGTACATTTGTGTCGACCTGTGTTTTTAAACACCTCCTTGGTCACGCTTGTTTGCACTGTTTTGTAGCGCCTGTAGAAACTGTCTAGTTTTCTGGATTTGGACGGGTTCAAAGGTCGTAATTTGGACCTGACCAAAAAATCCCTCAAGTTCTTGTTTCTCCTGTAAGCGGCAATTAGCCCATAATCTTTCAAAAGCTTCTCCTCCTGAGCGAATGAAATTGTTTTTTCAGTTTCTGGACAAAGGACACGTCGCTTCTGAATAGGTAACCACAATCGCCAGAATCGGGTCAACGCAGATGGGCTTGGCCTCCCTCGAATGTTCTGAGGGCCCCTGCGTAGTATGGTGGCTGTGTAACCCCTATTCAGAAGGGACGAGAAAAGAGTCTTGACAGCGACTTTAAAGTCCTCCTGTCTTGTGCAGATTCTCTTAAATCTCAATAGCTGCGACTTAACTAAGCCAGCGAATGTGTGTTTCGGATGGTAACTCGACTTGTAAAGGAGTGAGTGACTGTCTGTCTCTTTAAAGAACACTCTGATGTCCAGTTTGAGTGTGTCTGTGAAGTGTGGTCCTTTAAAAGTTGTGGTATCGAGAAAGTCAATGGAGTCTGAGCTAAGTGTTGCAGTGAGATTAATAGAATCGCTATACTGGTTCAATTTGTCCAAAAACTGATAAAACTCTGCCTCGGTGATTCCAAACGGGTTAGGGGTTAGGTTAGGTTAGGGGGTTAGGTTAGGGGTTAGGGTTAGGGTTAGGGGTTAGGGTTAGGGGTTAGGGTTAGGAGTTAAATACAAAGAGTCTCGCGCGGAGGCGGCGAGGCTCTGATTGCACAAACTACTGGCGGAAGTCAGATTCCCACTCCACCCCCACCCACCCATGGGAGGGGCCCCTCTGCACAATAGTGCAGCTTATGACCCTACAGAGGCTAAGGTTAGGGGTTTGGGGAGTGGGTTAGGTTAGGGAGTGGGTTAGGTTAGGGGTTTGGGTTAGGGGTTAGGTTAGAGAGTGGGAAGTGGGACTTAGGGTTAGGCATGGAGGGAGGGGGAGGTTAAGGTTAGGGGAAAGGATCTGGGCTAGGGGGTAGGGCTGCCTACCTCTCATTGAGGCCCCTGGGAACTAAAGTCCCTAATTTGGTGATCCACTGTGCTCAATTTTACGCCTGACCCTAACTGTCCAATTCGAATTTGCCTCCAAAATTGTTGCTCTTTAAATTTGTCCATTCATGCTCCACAAAGTGTTTGACCAGGGATTGTGCAAATTCTTCTGATTGATAACATTGTACCTGTGTTGTGTGAAACGCACCAGAAGTGTGTTTCCGTCTCCCTACATACTGCAAGGAACATTTCAAACACCTGATTAAATAGATACAGTTTTTTTGGTGTGTACATTTGTGTCGACCTGTGTTTTAAACACCTCTTTGGTCACGTTGTTTTGCACTGTTTTGTAGCGTCTGTAGAAACTGTCTAGTTTTCTGGATTTGGACGGGTTCAAAGGTCGTAATTTGGACCTGACCAAAAAATCCCTCAAGTTCTTGTTTCTCCTGTAAGCGGCAATTAGCCTATAATCTTTCAAAAAGCTTCTCCTCCTGAGCGAATGAAATTGTTTTTCAGTTTCTGGACAAAGGACACGCTCGCTTCTGAATAGGTAACCACAATCGCCAGAATCGGGTCAACGAGATGGGCTTGGCCTCCTCGAATGTTCTGAGGGCCCCTGCGTAGTATGGTGGCTGTGTAACCCTCTATTCAGAAGGGACGAGAAAAGAGTCTTGACAGCGACTTTAAAGTCCTCCTGTCTTGTGCAGATTCTCTTAAATCTCAATAGCTGCGACTTAACTAAGCCAGCGAATGTGTGTTTCGGATGGTAACTCGACTTGTAAAGGAGTGAGTGACTGTCTGTCTCTTTAAAGAACACTCTGATGTCCAGTTTGAGTGTGTCTGTGAAGTGTGGTCCTTTAAAAGTTGTGGTATCGAGAAAGTCAATGGAGTCTGAGCTAAGTGTTGCAGTGAGATTAATAGAATCGCTATACTGGTTCAATTTGTCCAAAAACTGATAAAACTCTGCCTCGGTGTGATTCCAAACGCCCCAGATATCATCGAGATATCTAAAATAATGGAGGGGTCGTATTGGACAGGAAGCTAGAGCCCCCCGTTTCCCACTGGGCCATGAAGATATTAGCGTACGCTGGCGCATAGACGTGACCCATCGCTGTTCCCGGACCTGTAGGTAAATCTGGCCGTCGAACTCAAAGTCATTCCTAGTTAGACTGATCTCTAACAATTGAAGGAGCTCTTGTCGGGTCTTCTAATGTTAGGATGCTTTTTGAAAAGTATTCCTGACCGCTGCCAGTCCGTCCGGGAGTGCTGATGTTGGTATAAAGAGACGCAACATCCATCGAGAAGAGATAGGCCGTGGCGGGGATATCCAAGGCCTTGACCTTCTCCACGAAATCGCACGTATCTTTAATATAGCTATCGTGGAGAACCGATAATGGGTTGAGGTAGTAGTCGATGAACCTGGCCGTGCGATATGTCACGCTATTGCAGTCTGAGACGATCGGTCGCCCAGGAGGAATTTCTTTGAACGGGATCGACCATTTCTCGCCAGGTTTGTGAATTTTAGGCAGGAGATAAAAGCGGCGGGCTCTCGGCTCCTTTTCGCTCAGGAGAAAATGCTTTTGTTTAATGTTGATGAACTTTTGGTGTACAGAGTGTTCACAATTTTATCAACCAGGGGAATTGTCTCTTTATAAATGGGGTTATCCAATTTGGTATAATAATACGATCGCTCAATTGTCTGAATCCCTCGTATAGATAGTCAGCTCTATCCAATATAACCACGGCGCTCCCCTTATCCGCCGGTTTCAGAACAATGTTATTGTTAGAACTGAGCTGCTCGAGTGCTTCTAGTTCAAACTTTGATAAGTTGGGTTTTGTCCAACCAATTTTGTGGTTGTGCTGAAGGGTGTTCAGATCCAGTTGGATTAATTGTGAGACCTCAGGTGGCAAAAGAGCCAGAGCAGGTGACCAAGTTGACTTAGGCAGGAACGGCAACTGTATAGATTCAGGTTTATTCTGATAATAAACAGCTAGTTTCAAATGCCTATGATAGTCCTGCACGCCTGCTCTTAAAGTATCTCTAATGTCCTTATGAGTTTGCTTCTGGATGGATGGGATGAAAGTCAGTCCTCTGTCAAGTAAGCTGGTCTGTGCTGCAGTTAAAATGAACGACTTGGAGAGGTTAAGTACTGTCTTTGACCCCGTGACTCTCTGAGGTTTTTAAGGGGTCATTAAGTTTAAATGAGAGCGCCAGTGCCGAACATGTGTGCTGCAGTGGATTTGGTCCAATGGATATGGTCTTTTTCTGTGGAGAAATCTGTTCTGGATAATGTTGGAATGTGATCATAGTAGGACACAAGAAAGACATTTAAATCTCTCAGATTCTCCTGTTCTGATGGTTCTAAATAGCGAGAAACTAAGGACCGGGATTAGCACTCGGGCCTTGGAAAAGCCACTTTGGCCACGAGGAGGACTTTCCTTATTTGTGGAATGGTTACTTTCTGCATCATCGGATTTATGATTGATGCCAAAGGAAAGAACGAAGTTTCTCAACACCGGGTGAGACAGGGGTGCGTGCCAGCAAGGCTTCCGCTGTTCAAATCTGGCTCCTGGATAACTCTCAATTTGATATGCGACTCTTCATAACTGGGGAATCTAGAAAGATTTGAATCTCCAATGTACAGCCATTTTTTTGCGAGGCAGTAAAGACCATTCTGCTCATTTTGTCTCTGGTCGTGTTATGTCTGAAGGGTGAAACCGTATCTGTGTCTGTGTCTTAGGTGTGAGGAGAGTCAGTCTGCTCTGTAGGCGTGGTGTTTTAAGTGGCCCTGTGTTCCCAAATGGTAAAGTACCTTCTGTGATGAGCATACCACGAGATGGCCGCACAGCCACCTTCTCTGGGGTCTCCCCATCCGAGATCGTGATGCTGAGGGGTGCTGAGGTCGGTAGACCTTCTTTGGGGGCATCAGTGGCCACCGATGCATCATCTGGCGGCCGGAGCTCCTGAGGTTGAGCCGTCGCGTGTTCCGATGGGTTGACTGTGGCATCAACTGCGGTCTCGGAGGTCGTCTGGGATGCAGGAGGGTCGACAGGGGCCTGTAGGAGCTGAGGAGAGGACGGGGTGGAGGAAGAGGAGGAGGAGGAGGAGAAGAATGGGTTAAGGGGAGAGAAATGAAAGGGGGGAGGGGAGGTAGGGATAGAGGGAGGGGGAGAGGAGCGGGTTAAGGGTGGTAGGGGCTCCTCGGCTCGCTCCGCTCCTCTGGTTCCGTCGCTCCGTCTGCTGCTCTGGAACTCTGGAGATGCGATGCACATCCGCCGTCACTTGTAGCGCTCCAGATGTGGGTGTCGGTCTCATGAGGGTTTTTGCCGCACTTAGGTTGGCGTGGGGGTAGTGGCAGCGTGGGGGGCTTGGGGGTTCCTCTCTGAACCTCTGTAATGTCATCGCTTTCTCCTGCTGCACATCGGGCGCTTCCAGCTGTGCGGACCTGTCCTCATTATCCTGTACTTCCACCACTCTGTTCTCCATCTCAGGTAAGGCAGGTGTGTGTGACCGTGTGACAGGTTGTGTAGCTGGCTTCAGCACGTGACTGCAAAGCGCCTATGATTTTGGCATAAACAGAGTCAAGAGTTTCACGTGCCAATTTGCGACCAAAATGGCTACGAGCCCACGCTGAAGCGATGTCATAGTTTTGCTGCCAATTGTCAGTTTTCAACTGGACCAGAATGCGCAGGTTAGCTTTTTTAATTGATTCGGTGTAATGTTCCTTTAGAATCAATAATGTGGACTCTTCCCCACATCTCTGCATTCTCTCTGATTAGGCCTCCCGTGCTCGAAGTTGGTTCTGCAGGTTTAATTGACTCGGTAAGTAGCTTGGCAATCTTGGCAATAGCCCGTGGAGGATTAGCGTGCAGAAACATTCGAGAAGTGGTGTGCCGCTTAATGAGCTTGTGGATGGTGCGGGTTCTAGTGGTGAAGTCTGGGTCTTGTTGCGTGCGCCGGCGTCAGGGGCTGCTGCTGTTTATTGTTAGCACGCTCTGGTTGCTAGTAACCCGACCTCTGTCTATTATTAGAATTGTTAGCCCACCTCTGGTTACTGTAGCCCGACCTCTGTCGCCTCTGTTATGACCTCTCTGTCCGGATCGCCGCGAGAACGTGATCCGTTTCTGCCAATGGGCCCTGCCTGTCTCTGGCCTGGCGGCGTATTTCAGCAATACG
>NW_027595896.1:0-8397 GCF_031162955.1 Sander vitreus
TTTAACATTTCAAAGATACAAATCTAGACGTCATCACTTTATCACTAATAAGTGTGATGTTTTTCAAATGGTGGATATGTGACTTTGGAACAGAAGTGTAAATATAACATGTTGTTTTCCTCACTAGGTAACACGATGGAAGAAGATATTACTGCCAGCAGTGCTGAAGTGTTTTCATCAGAGGGCTGTAAGTTTACTCTGTCCTGTACCTATTCAGTTAAAGCCGATAATCTCCAGTGGTATCGACAGGATCCTGGATCAGCTCCTCAGTTCCTTCTCCTGATCACTGATACAAAACCGCCTTCAGTAAAGGAAGCAACACCTCCTCACCCTCGACTGAAAGCTAAACTCAACTCAACTCAATGAGGAGAGAAATCAAGTTGATCTGCAGATCTCCTCAGCTGAAGTGTCAGACTCTGCTGTGTACTACTGTGCTCTGAGGCCCACAGTGACAGGAAACACCAAAACTCTGTACAAAAACCTTTGGAGCAAAGACAACACAATACTCCACAACATCCACCAGAGGGAGTCACACACTGTTACACTTTTTCTCAATTGCTACAACACTAAAACCCATTTTCTGAACAAAGTTCTCAGTTGCCTGAACTCATTTAGCTACTTGTACAGTCTGTTTTCAATACCTTAAACCATTTCACATGATGGTAAAACACAATTTTCAGATCTCACTTAGACTTTTCAGCCAAACTCTAAACACATTCTCATTCTCAAAACACATTCTGCACTATAATGCTCATGTCATCCATACTGGTAAACACAAGTGGCAACAATCAAATACAAACAGAGAACACATGTCATTGATTGAACACAACCACTCAAAATGGATTTCACTTGATTCAAATGATGTGACACAACCAATATAAGCCAGTTCAGAGAGCAAACAGGTTGCTGAAGGTGGGAAGGAGAAAGTCTGCGAATGGATAGAAGAAACAATGTGAGAGGACGAGGACGAGTGCGTATGCGAAGTGTCAGGGCTGGATACGGCACACAAGAGGCTTCTTCCCCCGTTGCCTCAGGAGGGACAATATTGCTTGTGATGTCAACGAAGTGCTCTGGCCTGACCCAGCCCAATGACAAGAAGACGCACATTGATCACATGTTTACTCCTTTGATTTTTGTCCCTTTTAGTATTGTATACTGTAGTACAGTGCATTGTAGGCTGTATAATGTACAATGAACACATTGTATGGCCCTGAACATTGTGCTTTCCATTTAGTATTGTAACAGAACTGACTGCTCAATATATTTTGACTGGTTGCAGGTTTATAGTAACAAATAACAAGAATTACAGTATCACAGAGACAAAGGACAGTGAGATGCAGGGTACAATACTGTAAAAATAGGGGTACAAGGAGGAGAACAAAAAAATTGCAAAGAGCAAAGCAGAGTAGTACTTTCTGATAAATTTTGAGCTACTATGATAGAACATGTTTTCGTTCATCAAAAGACAATGATGGAAAAATATATACATTTGTTTTGAGATTATTTCTCACTGAGAACTATATGTGTTGTCTATTTTTTGGTGTATTGTTTACTGACTGCTTGATAGTCTATATCATTTTGATCACTTTGTTTATGATTTGAGAGCAGAGTTTGATTTTGAACACAGGTAAAACTGGTTTGAGGAGTCAGAGGTTTTGTAAATAGTGCTTGAAGATGAGGTTTTGTGTTTAATGTTTTAGAAAATGGAGCAAGGTTTCAGAAATTGTGTTTTAGCAATTGAGAAAAACTGTCATAGGAAGGACCAATGATGTGAAGGCCCAGATCCATCAGAGTATCAATGCTCTTCCTCTCTCTCCTCCCCTCTCACTGCAGACATGAAACACTGGCTGACTAACATCCTGATTCTGACTCTCTGGCTAGGTAACTATTTAAAATAATGGATTGTTTTTCTCTAATCAATCATCTTTATTGATTCATCTCTTCATCTGCATGTTCTCTTCTTCCCCAGAGTGTAAAGGAGAAGACAGAGTGATCCAGCCAACTGGAGATGTCATTACTACTGAAGGAGAGACAGTTACTCTTGGCTGTACATTTGAGACCAGTATCCCAGGTCCCACTTTGTACTGGTACAAACAAGAAGTAAATGATTACCCAAAGATGATGCTGCAACTTTTCTCTGTAAAAACTGATGATTCTAAAGAGCAAGAAAGAGTTGATGCTATAATCAAGGATAAGTCAGTTCCTCTGAAAATCCAGAAGCTTCAGCTGTCTGACTCTGCTGTGTACTACTGTGCTCTGCAGCCCACAGTGACAGGAAACACCAAAACTCTGTACAAAAACCTTTGGAGCAAAGACAACACAATACTCCACAACATCCACTAGAGGGAGTCACACACTGTTAAAGGGGTGATAGAATGCAAAACTGAGTTTACCTTGTCATAGTTGATTAACGACAGTTCGGTGGGTAAAATAGGCATACCTAGAAGGTCAAAGTGCCATTGACACCTCTTTACTATGCAAATATCACAATTTGAAACTGCAGCTGAAAACGGGCGAATCCAAACAAAGCTAGTTGACGTCAACTCGGTGGCTGTACCTTAATTGGCTCTAGTCTGAGACCTTTGTCACGCCCCAAAATGTACATACAGACCACTGGTCCGAGACCAGCTGGTGTTTTGAATGTAGGTCATGCATGCAGATCTCACACACTTAGCTACGAGCTAAGCTGTGTACTTTAGAAAGAAGAAAGTTTGGAAGTTTTTCAAGGATATTGAAAATGAACCACTGTCGTAAATGCAGTGTTCAAGGCTGTACAACGGAATACTGGCCCAGAGAAAAGTGTTTAGAACGAGTAGATATCGGACAATGGAGCGGGACTTGTGGATCTAATGCAGCGGCGCAGAGGATATGCCTGTGGGCTTCACTCTCTGCTAAAAGTCCCCGTGCTAAGACACTGTACTAGCTATAGGGTGAGTTGTGATTCCTTGTCTGGAAGTGGAGCTTTTTTATGTCCCAAGGGTAACGTTACAACAACACTAGTTGTAATGAAAGTGTCAAAACTTTGCATTGGTGTCTTTATGTGTGCGACTACTGTGCTCTGCAACCCACAGTGACAGGAGACACCAAAACTCTGTACAAAAACCTTTGGAGCAAAGACAACACAATACTCCACAACATCCACCAGAGGGAGTCACACAATGTTAAACTACAATATGATCGAGCACGGCTAATTATTAGCTTCATTTTGCCAACTCTTGTAATGAGAAAGCTAAAGTAAATGTTTAAAATTATATTCTGTTAGAAAGGAAAGAAGTTAGGCTACATTTAGTTTGACACTTTTAAACTAACTGAAAACATAACCAGATCATTTTTATTTGTATTTAAATACATATTTTGATAGAATATTAACCAAAAAGTGCCCAAGCATGGACACAGTTCCATTATGTTATGTTTGTAAAATGATTAACACACTGATCATCTGTTGAAAACTGGATTATGCTGCTGGAGTATTGTGTGTAGTGTGTGTATTGTGAGAATAGTGTTTTTGAATAGTATGACATTTCTTAATGTTCTCATGATTCTGATGTCCAATAGATGACTTTGTAACTGCTGCTGATGCAAGTTGAACACAGATGCTGTCTGAGTGATGGAGCGAGTTAAGTGTAAAATAATAATTGCAAACATTTAATTTAAGTCATGGAAAGGACTTATTCTAATACTAATATTACATTCCACTGACAAAAAGCATTACTGTGCAGCCATCTACATTGATCTGTCAAAGGCCTTTGACTGTGTTAACCATCATATTCTCATCGACAGACTCAACAACCTTGGGTTCTCTCATGACTGCCTCGCGTGGTTCAATAACTCTTTCTCTAATAGGGTACAGTGTGTTAAATCTGAGGGCCTGTTGTCAGAACCTATGGATGTCTCTATGGGGGTGCCACAAGGCTCGATTCTCAGGCCGACTCTTTTCTCCCTTTACATCAATGACGTGGCTCTTGCTGTCGGGCACTCACAAATCCACCTCTATGCAGACGACACCATCCTTTACACATCCGGCCCTTCATTGGATAATGTGCTATCAAACCTCCAGGAGAGCTTCAATGCCAATTCAGCACTCCTTCCGAAACCTCCAATTACTTCTAAACTCTAAACCAAGTTCATGCTTTTCAATTGATCACTGCCTACCCCTGCCCATCAGAGTGGCATTACCACGCTCGATGGGTTGGAATTAGAAAATGTGGCAGTGTACAAATACTTAGGTGTCTGGTTAGATACTTCCCTCTCCTTCCAGCCACACATAAACCACCTCCAATCTAAAGTTAAGTCTAGGATCAGTTTTCTATCCCGCAACAAGTCCTCCTTCACTCATGCTGCCAAACTCGCCTTGGTGAAAATAACAATTTTACCAATTCTCGATTTTCAGTGATTTTCAGTCATATAGAACTGCCTCAAACTCTCTCCTGAAAAAACTGGACGTTGTCTACCATAGTGCCATACGTTTTGTGACCAGAACCCCTTTTAACACCCACCACTACAGCCTCTATGCATTAGTTGGCTGGCCCTCGTTAGACACTCAACGCTTAACTCACTGGTACCAACTCATTTACAAGTCCTTGCTAGGCAAAGCCCCGCTGTACCAACGCTCACTGGTCACAATAGCTTTACCCACCTGCAGCCTTCGCTCAAGCAGTTACATCTCCTTGGTCACCCCCCCAAAAGCCTGCACCTCCTTTGGCCGCCACTCCTTCCAGTTCTCAGCTGCAAATGACGGGAATGAACTACAAAAAAACATGAATCTAATCCATCTGCCCTGGAATGCTCAACTGTTATTCTTCCCACCATTGTTGTCATACAATTTTTGCACATCTACTGATCTACTGCAGTAACTAGACCACAATTTGCACTAACTGTATATTATGTATATTGACTCCTTACTACATTTCAACATTTATATAGAATGTCTATTCATTTATATTGTGTTATTACCATATCACTTTTGCATATCCATCGACTTACCTATACCTCACTTTGCACCGGCTTGTAATGCTTACTTAATCTGTACTTTATGTAGCCTATTGTATTTTGTATTTTTGTACTGTATTGAATGTGAAACTGTATGTTGTCCTGCACGCTTATGCTTCTCTTGGCCAGGTCGCCGTTGCAAATGAGAATCTGTTCTCAATGGCTTACCTGGTTAAATAAAGGTTAAATAAAAAACAATAAAAAATGAGTGGAAAGGACACTGATGCTGCAGCAACTATCATATAACTCATGTTTTAGAGTTGACGGCAGAGGAAGTGTAACTGAGAGAAATGAAAATACAGAGCTACGAGGAGACGGAGAGACTCAGGGAGGAGCTGAGCTGTTACTGAACTATAGAAGAGAGAGGAACTTCTATATTCAACAGAGATCAATACACAAACCATCAACATTACCTTTATTCAACATGCTGTCACTGCAGCATTGTGTGTTTTCTCTGCTGTTTCTTTCCATCCTCACAGGTATGTTAGATTATACAGCATGAAAAGTTCATGCAGAAGTTTAATCCCAATACCATCTGGATGTGAATCATTTATTATGTCTTTTACAACATGAAATAACAGTTATCTCTTCCTTTAGGTATCAGCTGTGAAGAACTCACTCCAGTAGAGAAAGAAGAGAACAGTTTAGAAGGCAGCTCTGTTACTCTGTCCTACAGATACTCCAAACAAGCTGAATATAATGATTATTTCTTATGGTATCGACAATATCCAGGAAAACCACCAGATTTTCTCGTCTTTCACTCTGGAACGCAAAATGAAAAAAACTCTGGACTGTCTGCTTCTGTGAGTGAGGATAAAACCAAAATGGATCTTCAGATCTCCTCTGCTGCAGTGACAGACTCTGCTCTGTACTACTGTGCTGTGAGGCCCACAGTGACAGCCAACCCACAGTCTCTGTACAAAAACACAAGCTGACACACTGACAAGCTGCTGGAAGACTTTTTTTCTACACTGTTGTACTGAACTTTGTACCTCCACTAGAGGTCAACATTATCAAGTAGGAGGTGCACTACTTCTGCTCTGTGTTCAACCATTCAGTCAATAATAAGTGCTGCTGTGAAGAGAACAATTCTCAGACTGAATGTTGAACATCAGCTAGTTTCTCCTGTTGATTTAAACCTTGTTGTAGAGATGGAACATTGGCTGTGGATTATTCTTGCTGCTCTTTTCTTTGGTAAGATACAAAGAACAACATGTTTCTTCTCTCAACACTTTTGACACTGACAAAAAGCAAAACTGATCATTTTTGTTGGCTTCTAATACCTTCTTAATAACTTTTTATTTGGTATAATCTGACATCAGACAGCAGTCAGTGAAAATCTTTGCCTGAATCTCTGGCAAATTAACACTTTAAAAATACTGATTGTTGTACTTTAATCAATCATTTTATTAATTCCTCTCTTCTTCGGCATGTTCTCTTCTTCCCCAGAGTGTAAAGGAGAAGACAGAGTGATCCAGCCAACAGGAGATGTCATTGCTACTGAAGGAGAGACAGTTACTCTTGGCTGTACATTTGAGATAACCGCGGGAAGTCCAACTTTGTTCTGGTACAAACAAGAAGTCAATGATTACCCAAAAGTACATGCTGAAATGTTTCTCAAAAACAGCAGAAAACGCACCAGATTTCCAGAAAGACAGATTTGATGCTAAAATCAACAAGACATCAGTTCCTCTGAAGATCCAGAAGCTTCAGCTGTCTGACTCTGCTGTGTACTACTGTGCTCTGCAGCCCACAGTGACAGGAAACACCAAAACTCTGTACAAAAACCTTTGGAGCAAAGACAACACAATACTCCACAACATCCACCAGAGGGAGTCACACACTGTTAAACGTTTCAGGTAAATTACAAATTGTTCAGAGATCCTCAACAGATGATAAAGAGGAAGGACCAATGATGTGAAGGCCCAGATCCATCAGAGTATCAATGCTCTTCCTCTCTCTCCTCCCCTCTCACTGCAGACATGAAACACTGGCTGACTAACATCCTGATTCTGACTCTCTGGCTAGGTAACTATTTAAACATACTGATTGTTTTTCTTTAATCAATCATCTTTATTAATATATCTCTTCCTCTGCATGTTCTCTTCTTCCCCAGAGTGTAAAGGAGAAGACAGAGTGATCCAGCGATCAGGAGATGTCATTACTACTGAAGGAGAGACAGTTACTCTTGGCTGTACATTTGAAATCAGTGTTAGCTCAAATGCATATTTGTTCTGGTACAAACAAGAAGACAATAACTTTCCAATGTTTATTTTGAGACGTGATACCTTTGGAACAGAAGATAATGCTCCAGAGTTCCTTAAAGACCGATTTGATGCTAAAATCAACAAGACATCAGTTCCTCTGAAGATCCAGAAGCTTCAGCTGTCTGACTCTGCTGTGTACTACTGTGCTCTGCAGGCCCACAGTGACAGGAAACACCAAAACTCTGTACAAAAACCTTTGGAGCAAAGACAACACAATACTCCACAACATCCACCAGAGGGAGTCACACACTGTTAAACATTGAATACTATGTAATGATATTGTGTAGATTATTTGTAGAGGTGACAATAACAGAAAATTAAGCACTAAATATGAAAGGAAAGGTGTTTTCTTCAACAGTATGATAATGAGATGTTGTATTATGTTCATGAACAATACCTCATAACTGATTGTAACAGTAAATCCCCTGACATCCAACAGAGCTCTATTTCAACTCTGGTTAGCATCACAGAATCAGGTCATAGTTTTGTTCTTATCTTTATGGAAGAAGTTTGTGTTTTTCTCTTAAGGTTGATTTATTGTGGTGTACCACAGGGTTCAATCCTAGGTCCCCTCATTCTCTGTTTACATGTCTTTGGACATGTTGGACATTAAACTAGATAAGATATTTAGTGATGAAATTATGTTGTTTCAACTTCTTCATCCTTCTTGTGATTGTAAACCATGAAAAGGTGATCCAAGCATTAAATCATGGCATCTAATGTTATGTAATTCTTGTTTTAGAAGGATAAACAACGAAATGGTACAACATATTGCCACCAGTCTGTTAAACGGAGGAAGCATAACAGAGAGGTGAAGCTGACTACGTAGGGCCTATGTTCTGTTGCAGCCATTGAGCAGCTGACGGGAGCTGGCTGCAGGACGACTCAATCACCATGAACAGGTTTTAACTTTTAGAACTATTCGATAGTCTGCTCTTGAGATTTTGCTGTAATTTTCAGGACAATTAATGCAGGATTCGGGATTCCGGACAACTGCTTGGATTTCGGGACTGTCCCAAATTTTCATCTGGTCACACTAACTTCCCCCAAGCTGTGAGCCTGCTACATATACAATGTCTCACGGTATAGTTTGAACGTTAATTTGAAAAACAAAACAAAACTTGTAGTTAATGCACTAGCC
>NW_027595897.1:0-8011 GCF_031162955.1 Sander vitreus
TTGGTGCTTTAACAACACGTTAGTCTTTGGTCTCTTCAGGGTTAGTTTCTGGCTCTGTGATGTTAAATATAATGTTTCTACTTCTTATTTCCTGAGAAAGTGTGGAGGACTCTTGTCGTGCTGAAGATAAATCTCCATGTTGTACCATGAACTACTACAGAGGAGGTTTGAAATACTTTGCCAGGTGTTTCTACGTCTGTCTGTCCCAACCGTGAGGCTGCAGTCAGGAAACTTCACAGCTGTGTAGCTGAGATCTAAATGAAGGCCGAGTTTGAAGATGGGGGGGGGTCCGAGCCTTTCTCCTGCTGTCAGAAAACACACCGTCGTCTCCACCAGCGTAAAGTCAGACACAACAGGACTCTACTGTTTCCTCTGGGACCTTTCAGAATAAAATGTAGTGACCTAAATGCCTCTGTTACTGTTGTAGTGATGTGAGGAGGAGAAGTGTGTCTTCATGTCATTATTTTAAACGTATATACACTGGCAGGGTTTCTCTACCATTGTAAGGTTTAGGTGCAGCACCCGACCCGTTTTAGCCACCACCTAACTGAATTAATGTGAAGTCAATGTGAGCATCAAAACTAACTTAATAACTTTCCTCAGATCTAATGATTGTAGTCAGACTTCTTTAGCTTTAAGTTTTGTCTTTAATCTTACTGAGTGTTTATCATCTGATCTAGCTTTTCCAGCGTTTAAGACACAAACATAAGGTAATAATAATGGTCCAACATTATGCAAAATTACATATTTTTTATTGAAAAGCGTAACCATAAACTCCCTTTCACCGAATATTTGCAGCTCAGTCTTCCACAAAACCTAGAACAAACACTGACAGGACAGAAAAGTGAGATTGATTCTCAGTCTTAGCTCTATTAGTCCAAATGTCATTTTATTGTGAAAATCTGCTCCTGTTGCAGCCTTTCCTGCCTGCTTCCTGACAGGTGGAGCTGGGACTCATTCCAGGGAACAGCTCACCTGTGTCAGAGGTTTCTCTCCAGGCGGAGAGAGACGCACTTCTCTGTCACCTCTTTGGACTGTCTGAAGAAACTGTAAGTTGCTGTTTGATACTTTAACATCACGTTAGTCTTTGGTCTCTTCAGGGTTAGTTTCTGGCTCTGTGATGTTAAATATCATGTTTCTACTTCACTTCTTATTTCCTGAGAAGGTGTTGAGGACTCTTGTCGTGTTGAAGATAAATCTCCATGTTGGTGATTTACTGGAATCAAACAGCTGATCTTTATTTCCTTTCTCCAGCTGTCAGAAAACAAACGCTCGTCTCCATCAGAGTAAAGTCAGACACAGCACAACTCTAATGGTTCTGATAACAGGATCAAGGTGTGTGTGTGTGTGTGTGTGTGTGTGTGTGTGTGTGTGTGAGAGACACAGCACAGCTCTAATGGTTCTGATAACAGGATCAAGGTTCGGCTTTATTGTCATTATACAACACAATTGTCCAATGAAATGCAGTCGTCATTTACAGCGAGCAGTGGGGGTTAATAAGTTACTTAGGTAATTTATATTTTACAGTTTTTTACAATCACTTTGGCACTAATTTCAGAACCTTGACGTCATTCTTCAAAACTCTAGACACAAAACTCACAACCAACGATCAAAATACACATTTTTCAAAACTCTAACACTTGTTTCAATTGCTTGGATACGATCCACATAAACCAAAGATCAGCTGTTCATTTAACAAAGATCAGCTGTTCAATATGACACAACTTAACATCAAAGTACTACTACTTCAAAAGGCAATCCACACATTACATTTCAGATGACTGTCTATTCATTTCATTACAATCATCTAACTATCAATCGATACAACTGATCAAAATGATGAGTACCTGTTGCAGTACTCTTAATGTATAGTTGTACAGACAAACAATACTCCATGTTTAGATCATGAACGTTTCAAGATAACCAGATTCATTGTCACCAGTTAGTGTGGAGCATGAACCAATCAGAATACAGTATCTATGGATGTAATATTTCATCATCATTCTTTACTGTAATGTACTACTGTTTATCAGACACTGTTTCTATGGTCCCATGTACTACTACTGTAATGTACTACTGTTTATCAGACACTGTTTCTATGGTCCCATGTACTACTACTGTAATGTACTACTGTTTATCAGACACTGTTTCTATGGTCCCATGTACTACCTCTGAGACTATTTACAGTATTGACAGTACTGCACTGTATGCATGCAGGCCCTTGGAATTTCTTGTCCAATTCTGCCAACTCGTTACTGATGATTGATATATATATAGCAGTTGTATATACTGCTCAGTGGCCAGCAGATCAGACTGTGGTAGTACTGGGCAGCTTCCAGTATGAATGTGATCAGATCAGACTGTGGTAGTACTGGGCAGCTTCCAGTATGAATGTGATCAGATCAGAGTGTGGTGGTACTGGGCAGCTTCCATTATGAATGTGATCAGATCAGACTGTGGTAGTACTGGGCAGCTTCCAGTATGAATGTGATCAGATCAGACTGTGGTAGTACTGGGCAGGTTCCAGTATGAATGTGGTCAGATCAGACTGTGGTAGTACTGGGCAGCTTCCAGTATGAATGTGATCAGATCAGACTGTGGTGGTACTGGGCAGCTTCCAGTATGAATGTGATCAGACTGTGGTAGTACTGGGCAGCTTCCAGTATGAATGTGATCAGATCAGACTGTGGTAGTACTGGGCAGCTTCCAGTATGAATGTGATCAGACTGTGGTAGTACTGGGCAGCTTCCAGTATGAATGTGATCAGACTGTGGTAGTACTGGGCAGCTTCCAGTATGAATGTGATCAGACTGTGGTAGTACTGGGCAGCTTCCAGTATGAATGGGGAACTGTGTGAATGTGATCAGGTCGTCGTTGCAAATGAGAATTTGTTCTCCATCGAATTACCTGGATACTGTAAATAAAGGTTACATACAGTAAATAAATATATATATTATATATACTCGGACCACATTGGTCTGTAGTATTCTCTCTACTACTGCAGTACTTTTACAGGGATGTATTTGTATGTAGTACCATAATGAAACATGTATCACCTGTTTTGTATTATAATATTTAATGATAGTATGAGCGATGACCCAGTGAAACTACGGGTATCTTGTGTGTGGCTGATCTGAAGTAACGGTTCAGTGGTATTTCACCATAAATTAGTTTGTTGAACCAATGATTGTGCAAGATGTATTTAAAGATATGAATGAATGATGTCATGTTGTGAACATTGGACATCCTGTTACAAGAGATGACCGTTCTGAGTCTAGAGTTTTGAAAAATGACGTCAAGGTTCTGAAATTAGTAGCAAAGTGATTATAAAAAACTGTAACACTCTTCTTCATCAACTCTTCTTCATCAACTCTTCTTCATCAACTCTTCTTCATCACCTCTTCTTCATCAACTCTTCTTCATCAACTCTTCTTCATCACCTCTTCTTCATCAACTCTTCTTCATCACCTCTTCTTCATCAACTCTTCTTCATCAACTCTTCTTCATCAACTCTTCTTCATCAACTCTTCTTCATCACCTCTTCTTCATCAACTCTTCTTCATCACCTCTTCTTCATCACCTCTTCTTCATCACCTCTTCTTCATCACCTCTTTGGACTGTCTGAAGAAACTGTTAGTTGCTGTTTGATACTTTAACAACACGTTAGTCTTTGGTCTCTTCAGGGTTAGTTTCTGGCTCTGTGATGTTAAATATCATGTTTCTACTTCACTTCTTATTTCCTGAGAAGGTGTTGAGGACTCTTGTGTTGAAGACCAGAGAGCTGTCTGCAGCAGTTAGTGTCGGTCGTTGTATTCACTGACAGGACTGATGTGGAGACAACATGACTCAGCTCTTTTATTCTCTCACTAAATCAACTAATATGGAACTGCGTCACTATGAGCTGGCACTCCTCCAACAGGAACTAGTGTCTCTTCTTTATGATGCAACTTTGGGTTCAGATTCATTAACATGTTATTAGTAGTGTCCTAATCAGGACACTCTACCAATAGAGTAGGTGGAGACCACTCTCTCAGCAGTCATTTGGTGCAACAGTGGCGAGAAAAACCTTCTGACGTCTAAATTCCTGCCTTCAGATATATTAGTATGCACACATTTAAATGGTGTATGTTTCCCCAGAATGAAGCATTAGCTCGACTCTCTTCTACATCTCCTCGTCTTAATCCACATGAAAACATCCACTGGACCACACGGTGGAAGTTTAACTATTTACTTTTACACAAGAATAAACAGACCATGATTAGAATAAAGGAATGTAGTACTACAAAGTACAACATGTGACCACTGAACTACATTCAGACACAGCATCTCTGAGCTGGTGGTGACATCATGGCGTCCTCTGGTGACATCAGCAGGAACTACAAGCAGAGCTCCACCAAACATATTCACACATTAAAACATGTTTACACCTTTTATTAGTTTCATTTCTATGTTTTTATCTTACACACTCACCCCACTTTAAATTACACTTTATTACATTTTATGTATTTATTTGGTAATACTTAATCAATGAACACTTTTTTTAACACAATGTATTATTTACTTGAAAAATGAAGTAGTAACTACCATGTAGTGTATGTGTGTATGGTTCATGTGCAGAGTAGAGCTGTGTTTGCACAGCGCGGTGGACAAGAGTGGACAGAACAGACTGAAATATCAGTTTCTACATGTTTAAGCCTGTAGAACAGGTAGGTGGGTATTGATAAGTAGTGACTCTTTAATCATGGAGGTTTTATTGTAGGCTACTTACAGTAACGAGTGTAGTGTTCATCTGCGCCATCGGTGGTAAATAATCCTGGGTATCGTTTCCAGTCAGTTACATGTGCTGCGTGAAGTAGCGCACACACCTCGGCCCTGCTGTGTGTGTGTATAATAAAATTAAATTAACATTATGCAAAATTACATATTTTTTATTGAAAAGCGTAACCTTTTCTTGAAGGACAAACCATAAACTCCCTTTCACCGAATATTTGCAGCTCAGTCTTCCACAAAACCTAGAACAAACACTGACAGGACAGAAAAGTGAGATTGATTCTCAGTCTTAGCTCTATTAGTCCAAATGTCATTTTATTGTGAAAATCTGCTCCTGTTGCAGCCGAGCTGGGACTCATTCCAGGGAACAGCTCACCTGTGTCAGAGGTTTCTCTCCAGGCGGAGAGAGACGCACTTCTCTGTCACCTCTTTGGACTGTCTGAAGAAACTGTTAGTTGCTGTTTGATACTTTAACAACACGTTAGTCTTTGGTCTCTTCAGGGTTAGTTTCTGGCTCTGTGATGTTAAATATCATGTTTCTACTTCACTTCTTATTTCCTGAGAAGGTGTTGAGGACTCTTGTGTTGAAGACCAGAGAGCTGTCTGCAGCAGTTAGTGTCGGTCGTTGTATTCACTGACAGGACTGATGTGGAGACAACATGACTCAGCTCTTTTATTCTCTCACTAAATCAACTAATATGGAACTGCGTCACTATGAGCTGGCACTCCTCCAACAGGAACTAGTGTCTCTTCTTTATGATGCAACTTTGGGTTCAGATTCATTAACATGTTATTAGTAGTGTCCTAATCAGGACACTCTACCAATAGAGTAGGTGGAGACCACTCTCTCAGCAGTCATTTGGTGCAACAGTGGCGAGAAAAACCTTCTGACGTCTAAATTCCTGCCTTCAGATATATTAGTATGCACACATTTAAATGGTGTATGTTTCCCCAGAATGAAGCATTAGCTCGACTCTCTTCTACATCTCCTCGTCTTAATCCACATGAAAACATCCACTGGACCACACGGTGGAAGTTTAACTATTTACTTTTACACAAGAATAAACAGACCATGATTAGAATAAAGGAATGTAGTACTACAAAGTACAACATGTGACCACTGAACTACATTCAGACACAGCATCTCTGAGCTGGTGGTGACGTCGTGTCTTCTGTTGTCTGTTGTCTGTCCTGTCCCTGGTCTGTCTTAAAGGCTCTCCTTTAAGTAGTAATTGTACTTTATGTGTAGTCTGTAATGTGTGTGCACTAAGTGTAGCCTGTCTCGTTTATCGTTTTTTATATAATGTCGTTTATATATATTTTAAATGTGTAACACTATTTGATCCACGGTGAAACGTTGTTTTGCTTCACTATATACAGTATATATATATATATATATATATATATATATATATATATATATATATATGATATATAGTATATATGTACTATGTATATATACAGTATATATATATATATGATATATATACATGTACATGTCTGTATGTTACTATATACAGTATGTATATATACTATATATATATATATATATATATATATATATATATATATATATATATATATATATATATATATGGATGAAATGACTATTAAAGCCGTTCTTACCTGTTAACTGTCAGTCTGTGTGTTACTATATATATATATATATATATATGGATGAAATGACTATTAAAGCCGTTCTTACCTGTTAACTGTCAGTCTGTGTGTTACTATATATATATATATATATATATGGATGAAATGACTATTAAAGCCGTTCTTACCTGTTAACTGTCAGTCTGTGTGTTATTATATTTGATAATGCTGCTCCTCTCTGAGCGGTTCCTCTTGTTTCCTGTTTAAAGTTTACTTTCACTTTCCAGAGTTTGTGACGCAGCTTTTTCTCTCCGTGTGGAGCTCCAGCTGAAGGTAATTTAACTCTCATGTAATGTTTTAATATATATAGAGATATATATATATATAATGTCTGTAATGTTTGACTGGTGAACTCCAGCTGTGGTTAGTTTGGTTTAAGAGCAGAAAGCTGCAGAGAAACCATCTCAACTGGACTTGTGATGATTACAACTGGCGTCTTCACAAAGATCCGCCGCCATGTTGTGTAGGTATCTGGGAGTGTTACTGTCTTGTAGATCCTTTATTTCTTATGAGAAACACATCAGACATTTCCAGTGGCGTTTTGCGTGTCTGTGTGTGTGAGAGAAAGCAGAAAATGACGTTTTTTACTTCCTGTGGCCAATCAGTGAAAAGTTAACTTCCTTGTAGATGCCTTTTGAAATTTGAAGTAACCTCTCTGTAGCACTGCAGTGCTTGTATGTAGCTCGCTGGTTTTCAGGGACACTTTGTGATGTATAAAAAATGAACTTGACGTGAGAATGTCCGCAAAGTCTTTTCTGGCTCCGTAACGTGGAGAAGTCTTTATGAACAGGCTTCCTTGCGACAAGCAAATAGAATAGTTAGCGACACGTCTCACGTCCTGCACGCAGAGGACGAGCTGCTGCCCTCCGGTAGGAGGGTTACAGTTCCTCGCTGCAGACTTAACCGTTAAAAACTCATTCATCCCAGTGTCTATTAAGCTTCTAAACAGCCGCAAGTAAAAGGCAGAATGACGATGGAGATATGTAATTGTTGTATTTGTGATCTCTCTTTTTTAATTTAATTTATTTCTATGTTTTGAGTAATGTGTATCGCATGACACCGTGTTGGGTTTTTATACACCATCAGGACCATAGTACGGCCTGTGGTATAGTATTGTGCAGTATTTGTTGTTTGTACATGCTGTCTGTGTTCATTTGTTTTTACTATGGCTAAGGCATTAGTTTTCCCTAGACACATTTCCCTTGATGTGTGACAAAAAGCTAATCTTAATCTTGAATTCTAACTGAAAAGTGCTGAAAATCACCAAAGATCACAAAATAAAGTTTCCACTACAGTTACTGGCAGACGTCTGTGACGTTGTCTATGAAAAAACCTAATTATAGCCGCTGATACTCCATAAAAGTTTGATCATCTTTCACACTATCAACCGTTTAATTTGCAGACTACGTAACCTCTGTTAAACATGAAGACGGGAAATAAATGATGAATCCACTTAGAACATACTTCCAGTCATCCTCTGGAGTTCCCATAGATGAAATATCTTACAGGCAACAGAAAGATCGGCACGGAAAATGCAATAGTGTCTGTGAGTCTTTAGTTGCTGAGGCTCAGACATCCATGGTGT
>NW_027595898.1:0-8170 GCF_031162955.1 Sander vitreus
GCTGTGTACAGTAAGGATGGGACGCTGTTGACCTTAACTGAGGAGGTAATAGGGCGGTGGAAGGAGCACTTTGAGGAACTCCTAAATCCGACTAATACGCCCTCTATGGTAGAGGCAGAGCTGGAGGATGAGGGGGGATTGGCATCAATTTCCCTGGTGAAGGTTGCTGAGGTAGTTAAACAACTCCACAGTGGCAAAGCCCCAGGAATTGATGAGATCCGTCCAGAAATGCTTAAAGCTCTGGGTGTGGAGGGGTTGTCTTGGTTGACACGCCTCTTCAAAGCGAGAGCTGTGTCCGGGTTCTCGGCAGTAAGTCGGACTCGTTTCAGGTGAGAGTTGGCCTCCGCCAGGGCTGCGCTTTGTCACCAATCCTGTTTGTAGTATTTATGGACAGGATATCGAGGCGTAGTCGGGGTGGAGAGGGGTTGCAGTTCGGTGGGCTGGGGATCTCATCGCTGCTTTTTGCAGATGATGTGGTCCTGATGGCATCATCGGCCTGTGACCTTCAGCACTCACTGGATCGGTTCGCAGCCGAGTGTGAAGCGGCTGGGATGAGGATCAGCACCTCTAAATCGGAGGCCATGGTTCTCAGCAGGAAACCGATGGAGTGCCTTCTCCAGGTAGGGACTGAGTCCTTACCCCAAGTGAAGGAGTTCAAGTACCTTGGGGTCTTGTTCGCGAGTGAGGGGAACAATGGAGCGGGAGATTGGTCGGAGAATCGGCACAGCAGGTGCGGTATTACATTCAATTTATCGCACCTGAGCCAGAAGGCAAAGCTCTCAATCTACCGGTCAGTTTTTGTTCCTACCCTCACCTATGGTCATGAAGGCTGAGTCATGACCGAAAGAACAAGATCCAGGGTACAAGCGGCCAAAATGGTTTTTTAGGTGGAGGGATTATATCTCTAACCTGGCCTGGGAACGCCTCGGGATCCCCCAGTCGGAGCTGGTTAATGTGGCCCGGGAAAGGGAAGTTTGGGGTCCCCTGCTGGAGCTGCTATCCCCGCGACCCGACCCCGGATAAGCGGATGAAGATGGATGGATGGATGGCCTTTGGTTGTGGTTAGGTCTATTTTCTTCTGACCTTCTTAAAAACAGACCGTCGTAATACCCCAATACCGTTAATGTAATTAGACTTATTATGTATTCACAACAGCTGGGGACTCGAAAACCCCAAACAGAAAACAGTCACAAAGTATGAAGGTGATAAAATAATGTTAAGTGTGTTTCTGAGCTGTTAAAGTCGACCTCTGACAGTACATAAGGAGAGACCGATCAAAACTTCAGAAACTTAATTTATATTTACACATGACACTTACAACAACTGTATATTGATTTATTTTTTATTTTTTTATTAATCAATAGCCAAATTAAGAAGATTGTTGAGGGAGGAAACCTTGTGTAAACCCATGCAGTCACTGCAGGAATTGATGAACTTTTTAGGAATGGAGGCTGCGTTAAGAAAGTTTTTTTGGTGTGGGAGGGAACCAGAGGACTTGGAGTAAATCCATGCAATCACTGCATGGATTAATGAAGGTTTTAGGAATATTTGCCAAATTAAGAAAGAGTGTTTGGTGTTGGGGACTCCATGCTACTAAAATATGACACCACAGTATCACATCTGGGTGCTGATTTGTTCTTTCAGGGAGTCCTGTTGTCTGCGGTTGTTCTCTGTCTTCAACCTCATCGCCGTCCACTTCCCCTCCAGAGCTTTTTCTTTGTCTGCCTTTTTAGTAACCTTCTGTAGTTCTTTATGAAGGGCTTTATTCAGCCGGTTCAAGGAGTTTTTTTCCACTTTCAGGGAATCGTATGTGTTGGCCCAAACGCTCTCACCTCGGAGTGTGTTGCCGAGCTCCTGAACTTTAAGCTGCAGAGCTCTGTTTTCTTGGCTCACAGCTTTGTTCTCTGACTTCAGCTCGTTGTTTCTTTCCTCCAGAGTTTCTTCTTTGGAGAACTTTTTCTCCAGCTTCTGAAGTTCTTTCTGCAGAGTGTTGTTCTGGTTCGTGAGAACTTTTTTCTCTGCCTTCAGTGCTTTATAATTCGCCTCAAAGGCATTCAAAACATTGAGGTTTTCATTGAAATTTTGGATTTCCTCCGTGGCTTTGTTGTTCTGGAGCGTCAAGGCGTCTGTCTGTTGTTTCAGAACGTCGTATTTGTGCTTCCAGTCTCGTTCATTCAGAAGCTTATTAAAAACATCAGAATGGGTTTTACCCAGGGCTCGGTTTTGTGCCTGCAGGACTTTCTCTTCAGCTTCCAGTTCTACGTAAATGTCCTTTAAATGTCTTTTAATCCTGAGCTGGTCGTTCACGACTTGGATTTGCTGATTCAAATCATCGTTGTCTTTCTTCAGAACGTCCATGCGGTCCAATGTTTCCTTGTACATGTCACGCCAGATGTTTAAATTGTCTGATTTCTTTTTGAGATCCTGGAGTTCCTGCAGCAAGGCGTTGTTTTCACCGCTCATGTGTTCATTTAATGCCTTCACTGCCTCGATCTCTTCCTCTTTCTCGGCTTTTGCATCGTTGTAGGATTGCTGATGCCTCTCCTTGAGCTCCAGGAGTTGGCTTTGCAGGGCGGCGTTTTGCTGGCTCATTGCCTCTGTCTGCCGTTTTAATGCAGCACACATTATGTCCACACAAGTCTCATTTTGGAGTTCTTCCTGCAGGTAGTGAATCTCACTCTGCAGCTCCTCGTGCTCTTGTCTCACGGCCTCATATTCTTCTTTCACTTCATCAAAGTTGTTGAGCCGGTTTTTGAGATCACTAACTGTTTGTTGCAGAGTTTGACGCTGCAGGTCCATCGCCTCATTTGAAGTTTTTGTTTCTTTACACAAAACCTCAATAGTGCTGTAATTTTGGACCTTGTCGCTGAGCTCCCTCACTTCTTTTAGAAGGTAGTCACATTTCTTCTTTGCAGCTTTTTCCTCTGCCTTCCCTGCGGTGAACATTTCCTCCAAATTTTCCCAGCCGTTGAACTGTCTCTGGCGCTTGTGAATTTGGTGGTGCAGGGTCTTAAGCTGTTGGGTGATGGCCTGAAGGCTCACACTCATTTCATCCTGGTTGCTACCCATAACTGTCGGTTCCTGGTGGAGGGCCATGGTGTCGTTCTCCAAGGACTCCAGAGGAAGGACCATGTTTTGGTTGCAACTTGTGTCCTGCTCTCTTAAAGCTTGTCGCTGAAAAATACTTCTCTGTTTAGCACAGAAATACAGAAGCAAGCTGTATTGTCGGTGTTGAAGAGATGATAATCAACGCAGCACAGTAAAACCGTGATGAGATTCTCAGTACTCAGTGAGAGATCGCCTGTCAATCAACCTTCTGACAGAGAACTTTGATCCTGGTAAAGGTAGAATGTGTCACTTAGAATGTTGACATGAAAGGCACATGCACAGGATGTGACATCACTGCATTCTAGTTCTATGATGCAACCTATAGGCAGCTGTTGCCTTGGTGACAAGGAACTGAGTTGCATTTTGGGTAACATAGGAATGTAAATAATAGGCAGCTGTTGCCTTGGTGACAATGAACTGAGTTGCATTTTGGGTAATGTAAGCAAGAAAGTGAATGCTTAGAATACAAATGTTAACTCTTGTTGTGCTGCATTGATTTAATTAATTTTTTTAACTGATCATTGTGAGTCTGCTATTGTTAAAGGAGTTATACTGTGGGAGTCTGATAATAATGTCGCACACACACGTATCGTGTCATGTCATGTTTTGCCGCTCATGATCACAATGCTAGACATTTGCCGTTGTTGGACCATTTTACTTTTTACTTATGGGAATCAAGCTATGCAAATCAAGCATTTTGATCCTAAGTGTCTGCTGTTGGTTCATGAAGGCGGGGACACCCAGATACAGCAAGGCCGAGGCTTTCTATGTTGTTTTGGCAGTTCTGTCCAAATCTGTCAAACAAAGAGCGTCACTGCGCTGTTCAGGCCAGTGATGAGTAAAATGGGTATGTTGTCGGGCAGTCTGGCAAATATGGAGCCATGCTAAGATAAGGCATTACATTTGATGTGTGTGTGTGTGTGTGTGTGTGTGTGTATCTGTGTGTGATGGGATCCTCCAAGCAGCTGCAAACACCGTTGCATTGAGCACATATCACAGTGAAACGCATTCTTATGAACGGGATCTTATGATGTCGTACGAAAATGTATGCACAACAATCCGTATGATAAACTACAAACTTACAGTTAGGTGCCGGGCGCTTCAGTCAGGCGCCGTTGCAGTTGAGTTTAGCCGAGGAAAGTTGACCGTCCGGCGACAGTTTAGTTTAGACTCCAAACCGTCTAGTTAAGAGTAGAAAATAATGATGTGGTTTGGATCTTAACACCGGTCCCCTCAAAGTCCCCTAAAATTCCATACATTATTTACATATTTATTGAAAACCACCATTTACAGACACATCTGATCAAATGCTTAACAAATGAAATGATTGCCTGCCCTGAGAGACATGTTAATAAGAGCGTTAAAGGTGCTGTGAGAGTGTCTGCTCCCCCCCAATACAATGACGTTTCTTTCATCTGTGTTGTTTACTTCTCAAAAGGTCAACCACAACATCTCTGCTCTGTACAGAAGCAGTACTCTTTACTTCTCTAAATGCCTCTCTGTGAAAATGTGGCTTCCTTCCAACGTGGCTTCTGAGAACCATCTGAGGTGATCTTACCTGGAAACCACAGAGCAGTTTAAAGTAGAATTGTATTTATCTTAATATGATTTTACTGGTTTTCATCCAACTCATTTTTGGTATAGAATACACATAAAGCTTGAGTTAGTTTGGTTTTGTGTAGCAGTTTATATTTTCGTCACACACACACACACACACACACACACACACACACACACACACACACAATTAGTTTGGTCAATATTGAAATCACGATTATATTCAACACGTTTACCCATTGACTTTTGGAAAGATGTTGCATTTATTGAACTTAAAAAACAGTGTAACACTTATACAAGTCAACAGTGAAAACACCAAGAACTGTGAAATTTCCCTAAATACTTTTCCCGTTGAACTTTTTGAGTTCCCCTCAAAACACAGACACACACACACACACACACACATATATTTATATTCTGTCTGTATATTTCAAGTGCGGCAGAAAGCTCAGAGACTCGGCTACTATTGAATGTCAGACACACACACACACACACACACACACACACACACACACACACACACACACACAAATACATCTCCTATTGAACTTTTTGAATTCCCCTTAAAATAAACAATATAAAAGATATTACAAGACATAAAAAGAGTTTACTTGCTAAATGTTTTTCTCGGTTACATTATTTTTGTGATCATTGGGAGCTGAAATCGCGATCAAAATTGGATTAGTTGCAGAGCCCTGATACAAAGTGTCACAGTAGCTCAACACAGCATCATCAGATTTTAACGAGCGATATTAATTTGCACACACAATGATTTCGACATATAGTGAGATTCATGTCTTTTTTAAGAAAAGCTTGTTTATTGAGATTACTGCAAGATGAGGCTTTAGCAATACGGAGTTGAAATGTATAAATCATGTTTACAAAACGGCTACATTACATTATTAAAGTGACACACACGTGTCATGTATTACACAGAGACAGAGAGAAAACATGGCCAGCTCTACTGCTTCACACTAAAATACACACATTCACTCCAGGTGTCGTCTCTCTGCGTCTTTGATGCGTTCATCTTTGTTTTAGAGCATTCTGAAAGTCTTGCTTGAGACTCTGAAAAACAGAAAGGAAAAACTCACTGCCATGTCATGATCAGTGAGTACATGCTGTAGATACAAACAGTACTACTAACCTGCACACAGGCAGCGGTTTCTGTTGTTCATCATACACATTAAGAAAGCCAGTAAAACACTCAGGATGGTGGTGAATGCCAAAGCACCACTCAAGAAATACACCAAGTCCACCTCATCTGTAGAGAGACGGACATCAGGAGACACTACAGAGCAGCTTTTATATCACTCTGTGTTTAGATGAGACAACCTCCGCTGCAACAAAAACTCCACAAAGACAAACCCTTAAATCTGGAAGCTAATTTCTACTCTTTAATACTTATCAATTGATGTCTGCTAGAAAAGTAACTTACCTTCTAACTCCAGCTTGGTCCCGTCTCCAAACAGAATGTGTCCACATGAGGCAACAGCACAGTAGTAGGTTCCAGCATGAGAAAGATTCAGACTCTTCATCGGCAGCTTGTAGACACAGGTGTGTGTTTGTGTGTTGGGTTTCCTCTCACACTGATCATTCCTGCCTCCATGGGTGTAAATGAGTCCTGGCTGAGATTCTTCAGAGTTCTTGAACCAGTAAACACTGTGTTCTCCATCACAGGTCCCAGAGTGTACTGTACAGTTCAGAGTCACAGAGCCTCCTGGCTGGATGCTCTCAGATGAAGACTGATGGACCGTAGCTGGGACGTTCAAACCTGACCTTTCTACATCGACTAAGGTTCCCTCTGCAAATTCAATAGCTAATGCATACCTTGCACAGTAGTAGGTAGCTGAGTCTGAAACGTGCAAATCTGTGATCTTCAAGTGATATTTACCTGTTTCAGTATCCAATGTGAAGCGTGGATCGTTTTTGAATTCATCATGAAATATTCCATTTGTTTCATACTTGTAGAAAGTAGAGATGAGCTTTGGTTTCTGTCCCAGAGTTTGCTTATACCAGTAAAACCTTGAAGCAACATCGCTTTCATAGAAACATCTCAAAGTGAAGTTATCCCCAGTTTTAGCTGATACAAAACTACTCTCTTGATGAAGAGATGAGGAGAGTTTTGGATCAGTCGTCTGAGCTGTAGTGATAGGAGAGACGAAGCAAATGTACCTTATTAACACGTGAAAAACATAACAGAATATCAGAACTAATGTCATGAGTAGTGGCTCAACAAATTGAAACTTGCAGTCACAAAAAATACAACTCACCAACTTTTACGAAGAACAAACACGTCAGATAGAAGAGAAATTTTGGAGATGTCATCGTGTTCAAATTGTCGTGCTGAATGAAAAGAATCTGCATTTTGTCTCCACTCTTCAGAGACAAGGATGCATTTGACTTACCAACAAATTCAATATGAAGGAAACCCGATCACGTGCTCTCTGTGACGTATACTGCCAAGTTTAGGTCTTGAAAATTTTTTTTTACCACAGACAACATCACTTGTTAAACGGCATGTACTCACACCTCTCACCTTTACTCACTCTAAAGTCGTGGTTTTTGACTGTTTTGGAAACACCAGTTTACCATAGACTGCAGTTTGCTAATGCTTAACCTTTGTCAATGAAACAAGAGAGGAAATATCATGCAGCCATACTTATTTATTTAAATACACTCAGAATACAGCATGGTAATCATTTGTCAGAGTTCTTCTGTTACATTTGCTAAATACAGATGGCTCTGGTCCTCTGATAGAAGGCTCAGTGATGAAGCAAACTAAAACTGTACATTAACCTCCTCTAAAGTTATGGCTAAAGCACTGCCTTATTCCTTTAAAGGTGTGTTGATTCCACCTCAGTGTTGCTACTGGCTAATCTATGATATTAACCTTCCTGACCTCTGTAATGTTGTCTAATCCAGGGCAGATCTGCTGTCTGCTTTTCTCTGATCTGAAGCAAATGCCACTTTCTCCCAGACCTTTCTTAGAACCACCTGAGGCCCTCTTACCTGGAAACCACAGAGCAGCTTACACGAGTAGAGTTGTAAATCTCTGTGCTATATATAGATAGAGAGAGAGAGAGAGAGAGAGAGAGAGAGAGAGATAGAGATATATATATATATATATATATATATATAAATATTTTTATATATGGGTATATATAAATATATAGTATATATATAAATATCAGATAGATAGATAGATATATATATATATATATATAATTTATTTATTTCCTGGTTTTATATGACACCATGTATTTTAAAAACCCCAATAAAAAAATATTTTAAAAAAACTTGTATGAAGAACATTACAAAAACAAGTGTACAAAGTGCTTCACAGATATAAAAACTCAAAAAATTATCTGAATATTCATGAACAATCTTAGCTTGTCTCTTGTCGTTTACATTTTCCTCACCAAAATATTATCATTTATGGTTTACACACACACACACACACATACACACTTCCTTTATAAACACACACACATACTGTACACGG
>NW_027595899.1:0-8344 GCF_031162955.1 Sander vitreus
GGAGGATGCAACTTTTTTTTGGAAGCAACATCTTTAATTAAAACTAAAACAAACAACCTCACGGTGTTCAACAATTCAAGTAGGAGTTCATGCACTTTGACCATGAATTCTTTGTTCTTGTTCTTCAAGATTGTGCCGATCTGGATAGTTTTGAAATCAAAGATATCTACATTTTGGATCATGCAAATTTACGAGGAAGACGACAAGTCACTCAAGTCTGAGTAAAGGTAAAGTTCAAAGAATTGAGAAATAATTACAGTAATGAAAAAAAATAAACATGGAAATACATACATGTAAGAATACATATAGCAACAGGCTAAATGAATGAATAAATATGGAACAAAACAAATGAAAGAATGCTTAAAAAATACAGCAGTGTTAATTACAGTACCGAAAAAAAAGAGCAAAAAAAAGCAATTCAACTTGTTGGTTCGAAGATGAATGTAGTTGAACTACCAGAGACTACTGCAAAATGTATAGGTGCACTACTAGTGTGATTACATGTAGTTGAGTACTCCTCAACCCCAAACTGCGTCTTCAACAGTTTTGAGAACCTCTGGGGTTCATCGTCTTTAAATAGCTTGTTTTCACTTGGTACACTCGCTTACGGCCATACCACCCTGAACACGTCCGATCTCGGAAGCTAAGCAGGGTCGGGCCGGGTCAGTACTTGGATGGGAGACCGCCTGGGAATACCCGGTGCTGTAAGCTTTTCTTTTCCGTCAGCAGAGGGCGCTAGTAATGGTCAAATGAAGCAAAGCAAAACACTGTCTTCATTTTTCTGAGCTCACTAGATGCCACTTTCTGTTCAACAAAGGGTTGAAAACACACTTAATTGCCATTCCTTTAACCCTTTTCTTTGAACAGAGATTGCCATCTAGTGAGCTTAGAAAATAAAGACAGTGGTTTGCAAAGCTTCATTTCACCATCGCCAGAGGGCGCTACTCCTCCTTTGCTGGAGACAGAGCTGACAAGGAAACTGTACGGAGGATGCAACTTTTTTTTTTTGGAAGCAACATCTTTAATTAAAACTAAAACAAACAACCTCACAGTGTTCAACAATTCAAGTAGGAGTTCATGCACTTTGACCATGAATTGAATATTCTTGTTCTTCAAGATTATGCCAATCTGGATAGTTTTGAAATCAGAGATATCTACATTTTGGATCATGCAAATTTGCGGAAGACGACAAGTCACTCAAGTCTGAGTAAAGGTAAAGTTCAAAAAGAATTGAGAAATAATTACAGTAATGAAAAAAAATAAACATGGAAATACATACATGTAAGAATACATATAGCAACAGGCTAAATGAATGAATAAATATGGAACAAAACAAATGAAAGAATGCTTAAAAAATACAGCAGTGTTAATTACAGTACCGAAAAAAAGAGAGCAAAAAAAAGCAATTCAACTTGTTGGTTCGAAGATGAATGTAGTTGAACTACCAGAGAGCTACTGCAAAATGTATAGGTGCACTACTAGTGTGATTACATGTAGTTGAGTACTCCTCAACCCCCAAACTGCGTCTTCAACAGTTTTGAGAACCTCTGGGGTTCATCGTCTTTAAATAGCTTGTTTTCACTTGGTACACTCGACTACGGCCATACCACCCTGAACACGCCCGATCTCGTCCGATCTCGGAAGCTAAGCAGGGATTCGGGCCGGGTCAGTACTTGGATGGGAGACCGCCTGGGAATACCCGGTGCTGTAAGCTTTTCTTTTCCGTCAGCAGAGGCGCTAGTAATGGTCAAATGAAGCAAAGCAAAACACTGTCTTCATTTTCTGAGCTCACTAGATGCCACTTTCTGTTCAACAAAGGGTTGAAAACACACTGAATTGCCATTCCTTTAACCCTTTTCTTTGAGCAGAGATTGCCATCTATTGAGCTTAGAAAATAAAGACAGTGGTTTGCAAAGCTTCATTTCACCATCGCCAGAGGGCGCTACTCCTCCTTTGCTGGAGACAGAGCTGACAAGGAAACTGTACGGAGGATGCAACTTTTTTTTTTTGGAAGCAACATCTTTAATTAAAACTAAAACAAACAACCTCACAGTGTTCAACAATTCAAGTAGGAGTTCATGCACTTTGACCATGAATTGAATATTCTTGTTCTTCAAGATTATGCCAATCTGGATAGTTTTGAAATCAGAGATATCTACATTTTGGATCATGCAAATTTGCGGAAGACGACAAGTCACTCAAGTCTGAGTAAAGGTAAAGTTCAAAAAGAATTGAGAAATAATTACAGTAATGAAAAAAATAAACATGGAAATACATACATGTAAGAATACATATAGCAACAGGCTAAATGAATGAATAAATATGGAACAAAACAAATGAAAGAATGGCTTAAAAAATACAGCAGTGTTAATTACAGTACCCGAAAAAAAGAGAGCAAAAAAAAGCAATTCAACTTGTTGGTTCGAAGATGAATGTAGTTGAACTACCAGAGAGCTACTGCAAAATGTATAGGTGCACTACTAGTGTGATTACATGTAGTTGAGTACTCCTCAACCCCAAACTGCGTCTTCAACAGTTTTGAGAACCTCTGGGGTTCATCGTCTTTAAATAGCTTGTTTTCACTTGGTACACTCAGCTTACGGCCATACCACCCTGAACACGCCCGATCTCGTCCGATCTCGGAAGCTAAGCAGGGATCGGGCCGGGTCAGTACTTGGATGGGAGACCGCCTGGGAATACCCGGTGCTGTAAGCTTTTCTTTTCCGTCAGCAGAGGGCGCTAGTAATGGTCAAATGAAGCAAAGCAAAACACTGTCTTCATTTTCTGAGCTCACTAGATGCCACTTTCTGTTCAACAAAGGGTTGAAAAACACACTGAATTGCCATTCCTTTAACCCTTTTCTTTGAACAGAGATTGCCATCTATTGAGCTTAGAAAATAAAGACAGTGGTTTGCAAGCTTCATTCACCATCGCCAGAGGGCGCTACTCCTCCTTTGCTGGAGACAGAGCTGACAAGGAAACTGTACGGAGGATGCAACTTTTTTTTTTGGAAGCAACATCTTTAATTAAAACTAAAACAAACAACCTCACAGTGTTCAACAATTCAAGTAGGAGTTCATGCACTTTGACCATGAATTCTTTGTTCTTGTTCTTCAAGATTGTGCCGATCTGGATAGTTTTGAAATCAGAGATATCTACATTTTGGATCATGCAAATTTGCGGAAGACGACAAGTCACTCAAGTCTGAGTAAAGGTAAAGTTCAAAGAATTGAGAAATAATTACAGTAATGAAAAAAATAAACATGGAAATACATACATGTAAGAATACATATAGCAACAGGCTAAATGAATGAATAAATATGGAACAAAACAAATGAAAGAATGCTTAAAAAATACAGCAGTGTTAATTACAGTACCGAAAAAAGAGAGGCAAAAAAAGCAATTCAACTTGTTGGTTCGAAGATGAATGTAGTTGAACTACCAGAGAGCTACTGCAAAATGTATAGGTGCACTACTAGTGTGATTACATGTAGTTGAGTACTCCTCAACCCCAAACTGCGTCTTCAACAGTTTTGAGAACCTCTGGGGTTCATCGTCTTTAAATAGCTTGTTTTCACTTGGTACACTCGCTTACGGCCATACCACCCTGAACACGCCCGATCTCGTCCGATCTCGGAAGCTAAGCAGGGAGTCGGGCCGGGTCAGTACTTGGATGGGAGACCGCCTGGGAATACCCGGTGCTGTAAGCTTTTCTTTTCCGTCAGCAGAGAGGCGCTAGTAATGGTCAAATGAAGCAAAGCAAAACACTGTCTTCATTTTCTGAGCTCACTAGATGCCACTTTCTGTTCAACAAAGGGTTGAAAACACACTGAGTGCCATTCCTTTAACCCTTTTCTTTGAACAGAGATTGCCATCGATGAGCTTAGAAAATAAAGACAGTGGTTTGCAAGCTTCATTTCACCATCGCCAGAGGCGCTACTCCTCCTTTGCTGGAGACAGAGCTGACAAGGAAACTGTACGGAGGATGCAACTTTTTTTTGGAAGCAACATCTTTAATTAAAACTAAAATAAACAACCTCACAGTGTTCAACAATTCAAGTAGGAGTTCATGCACTTTGACCATGAATTGAATATTCTTGTTCTTCAAGATTATGCCAATCTGGATAGTTTTGAAATCAGAGATATCTACATTTTGGATCATGCAAATTTGCGGAAGAGCGACAAGTCACTCAAGTCTGAGTAAGGTAAAGTTCAAAAGAATTGAGAAATAATTACAGTAATGAAAAAAAATAAACATGGAAATACATACATGTAAGAATACATATAGCAACAGGCTAAATGAATGAATAAATATGGAACAAAACAAATGAAAGAATGCTTAAAAAATACAGCAGTGTTAATTACAGTACCGAAAAAAGAGAGCAAAAAAAGCAATTCAACTTGTTGGTTCGAAGATGAATGTAGTTGAACTACCCAGAGAGCTACTGCAAAATGTATAGGTGCACTACTAGTGTGATTACATGTAGTTGAGTACTCCTCAACCCCCAAACTGCGTCTTCAACAGTTTTGAGAACCTCTGGGGTTCATCGTCTTTAAATAGCTTGTTTTCACTTGGTACACTCGCTACGGCCATACCACCCTGAACACGCCCGATCTCGTCCGATCTCGGAAGCTAAGCAGGAGTCGGGCCGGGTCAGTACTGGATGGGAGACCGCCTGGGAATACCCGGTGCTGTAAGCTTTTCTTTTTCCGTCAGCAGAGGGCGCTAGTAATGGTCAAATGAAGCAAAAGCAAAACACTGTCTTCATTTTCTGAGCTCACTAGATGCCACTTTCTGTTCAACAAAGGGTTGAAAAACACACTGAATTGCCATTCCTTTAACCCTTTTCTTTGAACAGAGATTGCCATCTAGTGAGCTTAGAAAATAAAGACAGTGGTTTGCAAAGCTTCATTTCACCATCGCCAGAGGCGCTACTCCTCCTTTGCTGGAGACAGAGCTGACAAGGAAACTGTACGGAGGATGCAACTTTTTTTTTGGAAGCAACATCTTTAATTAAAACTAAAACAAACAACCTCACAGTGTTCAACAATTCAAGTAGGAGTTCATGCACTTTGACCATGAATTGAATATTCTTGTTCTTCAAGATTATGCCAATCTGGATAGTTTTGAAATCAGAGATATCTACATTTTGGATCATGCAAATTTGCGGAAGACGACAAGTCACTCAAGTCTGAGTAAAGGTAAAGTTCAAAAGAATTGAGAAATAATTACAGTAATGAAAAAAATAAACATGGAAATACATACATGTAAGAATACATATAGCAACAGGCTAAATGAATGAATAAATATGGAACAAAACAAATGAAAGAATGCTTAAAAAATACAGCAGTGTTAATTACAGTACCGAAAAAAAGAGAGCAAAAAAAAGCAATTCAACTTGTTGGTTCGAAGATGAATGTAGTTGAACTACCAGAGAGCTACTGCAAAATGTATAGGTGCACTACTAGTGTGATTACATGTAGTTGAGTACTCCTCAACCCCCAAACTGCGTCTTCAACAGTTTTGAGAACCTCTGGGGTTCATCGTCTTTAAATAGCTTGTTTTCACTTGGTACACTTGCTTACGGCCATACCACCCTGAACACGCCCGATCTCGTCCGATCTCGGAAGCTAAGCAGGGTCGGGCCGGGTCAGTACTTGGATGGGAGACCGCCTGGGAATACCCGGTGCTGTAAGCTTTTCTTTTCCGTCAGCAGAGGGCGCTAGTAATGGTCAAATGAAGCAAAGCAAAACACTGTCTTCATTTTCTGAGCTCACTAGATGCCACTTTCTGTTCAACAAAGGGTTGAAAAACACACTGAGTGCCATTCCTTTAACCCTTTTCTTTGAACAGAGATTGCCATCTATTGAGCTTAGAAAATAAAGACAGTGGTTTACAAAGCTTCATTTCACCATCGCTCAGAGGCGCTACTCACTCCTTTGCTGGAGACAGAGCTGACAAGGAAACTGTACGGAGGATGCAACTTTTTTTTTTGGAAGCAACATCTTTAATTAAAACTAAAATAAACAACCTCACAGTGTTCAACAATTCAAGTAGGAGTTCATGCACTTTGACCATGAATTGAATATTCTTGTTCTTCAAGATTATGCCAATCTGGATAGTTTTGAAATCAGAGATATCTACATTTTGGATCATGCAAATTTGCGGAAGACGACAAGTCACTCAAGTCTGAGTAAAGGTAAAGTTCAAAAGAATTGAGAAATAATTACAGTAATGAAAAAAAATAAACATGGAAATACATACATGTAAGAATACATATAGCAACAGGCTAAATGAATGAATAAATATGGAACAAAACAAATGAAAGAATGCTTAAAAAATACAGCAGTGTTAATTACAGTACCCGAGAAAAAAGAGAGCAAAAAAAAGCAATTCAACTTGTTGGTTCGAAGATGAATGTAGTTGAACTACCAGGAAAGCTACTGCAAAATGTATAGGTGCACTACTAGTGTGATTACATGTAGTTGAGTACTCCTCAACCCCCAAACTGCGTCTTCAACAGTTTTGAGAACCTCTGGGGTTCATCGTCTTTAAATAGCTTGTTTTCACTTGGTACACTCGCTTACGGCCCATACCACCCTGAACACGCCCGATCTCGTCCGATCTCGGAAGCTAAGCAGGGAGTCGGGCCGGGTCAGTACTTGGATGGGAGACCGCCTGGGAATACCCGGTGCTGTAAGCTTTTCTTTTTCCGTCAGCAGAGGCGCTAGTAATGGTCAAATGAAGCAAAGCAAAAACACTGTCTTCATTTTCTGAGCTCACTAGATGCCACTTTCTGTTCAACAAAGGGTTGAAAACACACTGAATTGCCATTCCCTTTAACCCTTTTCTTTGAACAGAGATTGCCATCTAGTGAGCTTAGAAAATAAAGACAGTGGTTCTGCAAACTCATTTCACCATCGTCAGAGCGCTACTCCTCCTTTGCTGGAGACAGAGCTGACAAGGAAACTGTACGGAGGATGCAACTTTTTTTTGGAAGCAACATCTTTAATTAAAACTAAAATAAACAACCTCACAGTGTTCAACAATTCAAGTAGGAGTTCATGCACTTTGACCATGAATTCTTTGTTCTTGTTCTTCAAGATTGTGCCGATCTGGATAGTTTTGAAATCAAAGATATCTACATTTTTGGATCATGCAAATTTACGGAAGACGACAAGTCACTCAAGTCTGAGTAAAGGTAAAGTTCAAAAGAATTGAGAAATAATTACAGTAATGAAAAAAATAAACATGGAAATACATACATGTAAGAATACATATAGCAACAGGCTAAATGAATGAATAAATATGGAACAAAACAAATGAAAGAATGGCAAAAAAATACAGCAGTGTTAGTACAGTACCGAAAAAAGAGAGCAAAAAAAGCAATTCAACTTGTTGGTTCGAAGATGAATGTAGTTGAACTACCAGAGAGCTACTGCAAAATGTATAGGTGCACTACTAGTGTGATTACATGTAGTTGAGTACTCCTCAACCCCAAACTGCGTCTTCAACAGTTTTGAGAACCTCTGGGGTTCATCGTCTTTAAATAGCTTGTTTCACTTGGTACACTCGCTTACGGCCATACCACCTAGACCACGTAGCCCGATCTCGTCCGATCTCGGAAGCTAAGCAGGGTCGGGCAGATCGGTGCCAGGTAGGAGACGGTGTTTTCGGGAATGCCCGGTGCTGTAGCAGCTGCTCTTTTCCGTCAGCAGAGAGGCGCTAGCAATGGTCAAAGTGAAGCAAAAAGCAAATGCACTCGTCTTCATTTTCTGAGCTCACTAGATGCCACTTTCTGTTCAACAAAGGGTTGAAAACACACTGAATTGCCATTCCTTTCAACGCTGCTTTGAACGGGTGCCCATCTATTGAGCTTAGAAAGACAAAGACAGTGGTTTCTAGCCTCATTTCTACATCGCCAGAGGCGCTTCTCCTCTCCCTTTGCTGGAGACAGAGCTGACAAGGAAAGCTGTACGGAGGCATACCTGGAAGCAACATCTTTAATTAAAAGCTAAAACAAAACAAACCTCACAGTGTTCAACAATTCAAGTAGGAGTTCATGCACTTTGACCATGAATTGCGTTTGTTCTTGTTCTTCAGATTGTGCCGATCTGGATAGTTTTGGAAATCAGAGAGATATCTACATTTTGGATCCCTCATGCAGAATTTGCGAGGAAGAGCGACAAGTCACTCAGAAGTCTGAGTAAAGGAGTAAAAGTTCAAAGAATTGAGGAAATAATTACAGTAATGAAAAAATAAACATGGAAATACATACATGTAAGAATACATATACGGCAGCAGGCTAAATGAATGAATAAATATGGAACAAAACAAATGAAA
>NW_027595900.1:0-8294 GCF_031162955.1 Sander vitreus
TAATTATTTCTCAATTCTTTTGAACTTTACCTTTACTCAGACTTGAAGTGACTTGTAGTCTTCAAGTAAATTTCATGATCCAAAATACTTAGATATCTTTGATTTCAAAGCTATCCAGATCGGCACAATCTTGAAGAACAAGAACAAAGAATTCATGGTCAAGTGCATGAGCTCCTACTTGGATTGTTGAACACTGTGAGGTTGTTTATTTTAGTTTTAATTAAAGATGTTGCTTCCAGTTGCATCCTCCACGTGCAGTTTTCCTTGTCAGCTCTGTCTCCAGCAAAGGAGGAGTAGCGCCCTCTGGCGATGGTGAAATGAAGCTTTGCAAACCACTGTCTTTATTTTCTAAGCTCACTAGATGGCAATCTCTGTTCAAAGAAAAGGGTTAAAAGGAATGGCAATTCAGTGTGTTTCAACCCTTTGTTGAACAGAAAGTGGCATCTGGTGAGCTCAAAAAATGAAGACAGTGTTTGCTGCTTCATTGACCATGTACTAGCGCCCTCTGCTGACGGAAAGAAAAAGCTTACAGCACCGGGTATTCCCAGGCGGTCTCCCATCCAAGTACTGACCGGCCCGACCCTGTAGCTTCCGAGATCGGACGAGATCGGGCGTGTTCAGGGGTGGTATGGCCGTAGCGAGTGTACCAAGTGAAAACAAGCTATTTAAAGGCGATGAACCCCCAGAGGTTCTCAAAACTGTTGAAGACGCAGTTTGGGGTTGAGGAGTACTCAACTACATGTAATCACACTAGTAGTGCACCTATACATTTTGCAGTAGCTCTCTGGTAGTTCAACTACATTCATCTTCGAACCAACAAGTTGAATTGCTTTTTTGCTCTCTTTTTTCGGTACTGTAATTAACACTGCTGTATTTTTAAGCATTCTTTCATTGTTTTGTTCCATATTTATTCATTCATTTAGCCTGTTGCTATATGTATTCTTACATGTATGTATTTCCATGTTTATTTTTTTCATTACTGTAATTATTTCTCAATTCTTTTGAACTTTACCTTTACTCAGACTTGAGTGACTTGTAGATCTTCCGTAAATTTGCATGATCCAAAATGTAGATATCTTTGATTTCAAAACTATCAGATCGGCACAATCTTGAAGAACAAGAACAAAGAATTCATGGTCAAAGTGCATGAACTCCTACTTGAATTGTTGAACACTGTGAGGTTGTTTATTTTAGTTTTAATTAAAGATGTTGCTTCCAAAAAAAAAGTTGCATCCTCCATTTACAGTTTCCTTGTCAGCTCTGTCTCCAGCAAAGGAGGAGTAGCGCCCTCTGGCGATGGTGAAATGAAGCTTTGCAAACCACTGTCTTTATTTTCTAAGCTCACTAGATGGCAATCTCTGTTCAAAGAAAGGGTTAAAGGAATGGCAATTCAGTGTGTTTTCAACCCTTTGTTGAACAGAAAGTGGCATCTAGTGAGCTCAGAAAATGAAGACAGTGTTTTGCTTTGCTTCATTTGACCATTACTAGCGCCCTCTGCTGTGGAAAGAAAAAACACAGCACCGGGTATTCCCAGGCGGTCTCCCATCCAAGTACTGACCCGGCCCGACCCTGCTTAGCTTCCGAGATCGGACGAGATCGGGCGTGTTCAGGGGTGGTATGGCCGTAGCGAGTGTACCAAGTGAAAACAAGCTATTTAAAGACGATGAACCCCAGAGGTTCTCAAAACTGTTGAAGACGCAGTTTGGGGTTGAGGAGTACTCAACTACATGTAATCACACTAGTAGTGCACCTATACATTTTGCAGTAGCTCTCTGGTAGTTCAACTACATTCATCTTCGAACCAACAAGTTGAATTGCTTTTTTGCTCTCTTTTTTTCGGTACTGTAATTAACACTGCTGTATTTTTAAGCATTCTTTCATTTGTTTTGTTCCATATTTATTCATTCATTTAGCCTGTTGCTATATGTATTCTTACATGTATGTATTTCCATGTTTATTTTTTCATTACTGTAATTATTTCTCAATTCTTTTGAACTTTACCTTTACTCAGACTTGAGTGACTTGTACGTCTTCCGTAAATTTGCATGATCCAAAATGTAGATATCTTTGATTTCAAAACTATCCAGATCGGCACAATCTTGAAGAACAAGAACAAAGAATTCATGGTCAAAGTGCATGAACTCCTACTTGAATTGTTGAACACTGTGAGGTTGTTTATTTTAGTTTTAATTAAAGATGTTGCTTCCAAAAAAAAAGTTGCATCCTCCGTACAGTTTCCTTGTCAGCTCTGTCTCCAGCAAAGGAGGAGTAGCGCCCTCTGGCGATGGTGAAATGAAGCTTTGCAAACCACTGTCTTTATTTTCTAAGCTCACTAGATGGCAATCTCTGTTCAAAGAAAAGGGTTAAAGGAATGGCAATTCAGTGTGTTTTCAACCCTTTGTTGAACAGAAAGTGGCATCTAGTGAGCTCAGAAAAATGAAGACAGTGTTTTGCTGCTTCATTTGACCATTACTAGCGCCCTCTGCTGACGGAAAGAAAAAGCTTACAGCACCGGGTATTCCCAGGCGGTCTCCCATCCAAGTACTGACCCGGCCCGACCCTGCTTAGCTTCCGAGATCGGACGAGATCGGGCGTGTTCAGGAGTGGTATGGCCGTAGCGAGTGTACCAAGTGAAAACAAGCTATTTAAAGACGATGAACCCCAGAGGTTCTCAAAACTGTTGAAGACGCAGTTTGGGGTTGAGGAGTACTCAACTACATGTAATCACACTAGTAGTGCACCTATACATTTTGCAGTAGCTCTCTGGTAGTTCAACTACATTCATCTTCGAACCAACAAGTTGAATTGCTTTTTTGCTCTCTTTTTTTCGGTACTGTAATTAACACTGCTGTATTTTTAAGCATTCTTTCATTTGTTTTGTTCCATATTTATTCATTCATTTAGCCTGTTGCTATATGTATTCTTACATGTATGTATTTCCATGTTTATTTTTTCATTACTGTAATTATTTCTCAATTCTTTTGAACTTTACCTTTACTCAGACTTGAGTGACTTGTCGTCTTCCGTAAATTTGCATGATCCAAAATGTAGATATCTTTGATTTCAAAACTATCCAGATCGGCACAATCTTGAAGAACAAGAACAAAGAATTCATGGTCAAAGTGCATGAACTCCTACTTGAATTGTTGAACACTGTGAGGTTGTTTATTTTAGTTTTAATTAAAGATGTTGCTTCCAAAAAAAAAGTTGCATCCTCCGTACAGTTTCCTTGTCAGCTCTGTCTCCAGCAAAGGAGGAGTAGCGCCCTCTGGCGATGTGAAATGAAGCTTTGCAAACCACTGTCTTTATTTTCTAAGCTCACTAGATGGCAATCTCTGTTCAAAGAAAAGGGTTAAAGGAATGGCAATTCAGTGTGTTTTCAACCCTTTGTTGAACAGAAAGTGGCATCTAGTGAGCTCAGAAAAATGAAGACAGTGTTTTGCTAGCTTCATTTGACCATTACTAGCGCCCTCTGCTGACGGAAAGAAAAACTTACAGCACCGGGTATTCCCAGGCGGTCTCCCATCCAAGTACTGACCCGGCCCGACCCTGCTTAGCTTCCGAGATCGGACGAGATCGGGCGTGTTCAGGGTGGTATGGCCGTAGCGAGTGTACCAAGTGAAAACAAGCTATTTAAAGGCGATGAACCCCAGAGGTTCTCAAAACTGTTGAAGAGCGCAGTTTGGGGTTGAGGAGTACTCAACTACATGTAATCACACTAGTAGTGCACCTATACATTTTGCAGTAGCTCTCTGGTAGTTCAACTACATTCATCTTCGAACCAACAAGTTGAATTGCTTTTTTGCTCTCTTTTTTTTCGGTACTGTAATTAACACTGCTGTATTTTTTAAGCATTCTTTCATTTGTTTTGTTCCATATTTATTCATTCATTTAGCCTGTTGCTATATGTATTCTTACATGTATGTATTTCCATGTTTATTTTTTCATTACTGTAATTATTTCTCAATTCTTTTGAACTTTACCTTTACTCAGACTTGAGTGACTTGTCGTCTTCCGTAAATTTGCATGATCCAAAATGTAGATATCTTTGATTTCAAAACTATCCAGATCGGCACAATCTTGAAGAACAAGAACAAAGAATTCATGGTCAAAGTGCATGAACTCCTACTTGAATTGTTGAACACTGTGAGGTTGTTTATTTTAGTTTTAATTAAAGATGTTGCTTCCAGTTGCATCCTCCGTACAGTTTCCTTGTCAGCTCTGTCTCCAGCAAAGGAGGGTAGCGCCCTCTGGCGATGGTGAAATGAAGCTTTGCAAACCACTGTCTTTATTTTTCTAAGCTCACTAGATGGCAATCTCTGTTCAAAGAAAAGGGTTAAAGGAATGGCAATTCAGTGTGTTTTCAACCCTTTGTTGAACAGAAAGTGGCATCTAGTGAGCTCAGAAAATGAAGACAGTGTTTTGCGAAGCTTCATTTGACCATTACTAGCGCCCTCTGCTGACGGAAAAGAAAAGCTTACAGCACCGGGTATTCCCAGGCGGTCTCCCATCCAAGTACTGACCCGGCCCGACCCTGCTTAGCTTCCGAGATCTGATGAGATCGGGCGTGTTCAGGGTGGTATGGCCGTAAGCGAGTGTACCAAGTGAAAACAAGCTATTTAAAGACGATGAACCCCAGAGGTTCTCAAAACTGTTGAAGACGCAGTTTGGGGTTGAGGAGTACTCAACTACATGTAATCACACTAGTAGTGCACCTATACATTTTGCAGTAGCTCTCTGGTAGTTCAGCTACATTCATCGTCGAACCAACAAGTTGAATTGCTTTTTTTGCTCTCTTTTCTTTCGGTACTGTAATTAACACTGCTGTAATTTTAAGCATTCTTTCATTTGTTTTGTTCCATATGTATTCATTCATTTATTCTGTTGCTATATGTATTCTTACATGTATGTATTTCCATGTTTATTTTTTCATTACTGTAATTATTTCTCAATTCTTTTGAACTTTACCTTTACTCAGACTTGAGTGACTTGTTGTCTTCCGTAAATTTGCATGATCCAATATGTAGATATCTTTGATTTCAAAACTATCCAGATCGGCACAATCTTGAAGAACAAGAACAAAGAATTCATGGTCAAAGTGCATGAACTCCTACTTGAATTGTTGAACACTGTGAGGTTGTTTATTTTAGTTTTAATTAAAGATGTTGCTTCGAAAAAAAAAAGTTGCATCCTCCGTAAAGTTTCCTTGTCAGCTCTGTCTCCAGCAAAGGAGGAGTAGCGCCCTCTGGCGATGGTGAAATGAAGCTTTGCAAACCACTGTCTTTATTTTCTAAGCTCACTAGATGGCAATCTCTGTTCAAAGAAAAGGGTTAAAGGAATGGCAATTCAGTGTGTTTTTCAACCCTTTGTTGAACAGAAAGTGGCATCTAGTGAGCTCAGAAAATGAAGACAGTGTTTGCTGCTTCATTTGACCATTACTAGCGCCCTCTGCTGACGGAAAGAAAAAGCTTACAGCACCGGGTATTCCCAGGCGGTCTCCCATCAAGTACTGACCCGGCCCGACCCTGCTTAGCTTCCGAGATCGGACGAGATCGGGCGTGTTCAGGAGTGGTATGGCCGTAGCGAGTGTACCAAGTGAAAACAAGCTATTTAAAGGCGATGAACCCCAGAGGTTCTCAAAACTGTTGAAGAGCGCAGTTTGGGGTTGAGGAGTACTCAACTACATGTAATCACACTAGTAGTGCACCTATACATTTTGCAGTAGCTCTCTGGTAGTTCAACTACATTCATCTTCGAACCAACAAGTTGAATTGCTTTTTTGCTCTCTTTTTTTCGGTACTGTAATTAACACTGCTGTATTTTTAAGCATTCTTTCATTTGTTTTGTTCCATATTTATTCATTCATTTAGCCTGTTGCTATATGTATTCTTACATGTATGTATTTCCATGTTTATTTTTTCATTACTGTAATTATTTCTCAATTCTTTTGAACTTTACCTTTACTCAGACTTGAGTGACTTGTAGTCTTCCGTAAATTTGCATGATCCAAAATGTAGATATCTTTGATTTCAAAACTATCCAGATCGGCACAATCTTGAAGAACAAGAACAAAGAATTCATGGTCAAAGTGCATGAACTCCTACTTGAATTGTTGAACACTGTGAGGTTGTTTATTTTAGTTTTAATTAAAGATGTTGCTTCCAAAAAAAAAGTTGCATCCTCCGTACAGTTTCCTTGTCAGCTCTGTCTCCAGCAAAGGAGGAGTAGCGCCCTCTGGCGATGGTGAAATGAAGCTTTGCAAACCACTGTCTTTATTTTCTAAGCTCACTAGATGGCAATCTCTGTTCAAAGAAAAGGGTTAAAGGAATGGCAATTCAGTGTGTTTTCAACCCTTTGTTGAACAGAAAGTGGCATCTAGTGAGCTCAGAAAATGAAGACAGTGTTTTGCTTTGCTTCATTTGACCATTACTAGCGCCCTCTGCTGACGGAAAGAAAAGCTTACAGCACCGGGTATTCCCAGGCGGTCTCCCATCCAAGTACTGACCCGGCCCGACCCTGCTTAGCTTCCGAGATCGGACGAGATCGGGCGTGTTCAGGGTGGTATGGCCGTAGCGAGTGTACCAAGTGAAAACAAGCTATTTAAAGGCGATGAACCCCAGAGGTTCTCAAAACTGTTGAAGACGCAGTTTGGGGTTGAGGGTACTCAACTACATGTAATCACACTAGTAGTGCACCTATACATTTTGCAGTAGCTCTCTGGTAGTTCAACTACATTCATCTTCGAACCAACAAGTTGAATTGCTTTTTGCTCTCTTTTTTTCGGTACTGTAATTAACACTGCTGTATTTTTAAGCATTCTTTCATTTGTTTTGTTCCATATTTATTCATTCATTTAGCCTGTTGCTATATGTATTCTTACATGTATGTATTTCCATGTTTATTTTTTCATTACTGTAATTATTTCTCAATTCTTTTGAACTTTACCTTTACTCAGACTTGAGTGACTTGTCGTCTTCCGTAAATTTGCATGATCCAAAATGTAGATATCTTTGATTTCAAAACTATCCAGATCGGCACAATCTTGAAGAACAAGAACAAAGAATTCATGGTCAAAGTGCATGAACTCCTACTTGAATTGTTGAACACTGTGAGGTTGTTTATTTTAGTTTTAATTAAAGATGTTGCTTCAAAAAAAAGTTGCATCCTCGTACAGTTTCCTTGTCAGCTCTGTCTCCAGCAAAGGAGGAGTAAGCGCCCTCTGGCGATGGTGAAATGAAGCTTTGCAAACCACTGTCTTTATTTTCTAAGCTCACTAGATGGCAATCTCTGTTCAAAGAAAAGGGTTAAAGGAATGGCAATTCAGTGTGTTTTCAACCCTTTGTTGAACAGAAGTGGCATCTAGTGAGCTCAGAAAATGAAGACAGTGTTTTGCTTTGCTTCATTTGACCATTACTAGCGCCCTCTGCTGACGGAAAAGAAAAAGCTTACAGCACCGGGTATTCCCAGGCGGTCTCCCATCCAAGTACTGACCCGGCCCCGACCCTGCTTAGCTTCCGAGATCGGGACGAGATCGGGCGTGTTCAGGGTGGTATGGCCGTAGCGAGTGTACCAAGTGAAAACAAGCTATTTAAAACAGATGAACCCCAGAGGTTCTCAAAACTGTTGAAGACGCAGTTTGGGGTTGAGGAGTACTCAACTACATGTAATCACACTAGTAGTGCACCTATACATTTTGCAGTAGCTCTCTGGTAGTTCAACTACATTCATCTTCGAACCAACAAGTTGAATTGCTTTTTGCTCTCTTTTTTTCGGTACTGTAATTAACACTGCTGTATTTTTAAGCATTCTTTCATTTGTTTTGTTCCATATTTATTCATTCATTTAGCCTGTTGCTATATGTATTCTTACATGTATGTATTTCCATGTTTATTTTTTTCATTACTGTAATTATTTCTCAATTCTTTTGAACTTTACCTTTACTCAGACTTGAGTGACTTGTCGTCTTCCGTAAATTTGCATGATCCAAAATGTAGATATCTTTGATTTCAAAACTATCCAGATCGGCACAATCTTGAAGAACAAGAACAAAGAATTCATGGTCAAAGTGCATGAACTCCTACTTGAATTGTTGAACACTGTGAGGTTGTTTATTTTAGTTTTAATTAAAGATGTTGCTTCCAAAAAAAAAGTTGCATCCTCCGTACAGTTTCCTTGTCAGCTCTGTCTCCAGCAAAGGAGGAGTAGCGCCCTCTGGCGATGTGAAATGAAGCTTTGCAAACCACTGTCTTTATTTTCTAAGCTCACTAGATGGCAATCTCTGTTCAAAGAAAAGG
>NW_027595901.1:0-8409 GCF_031162955.1 Sander vitreus
GATTTATTGTTGGCCTAATATCAGTTTTAGGCTGTGCTTTTATCTGTATGAATTTAAACTGTTCAGACGCAATGCCTTTTGAATATTGAGTAGGAAAAAATGCAAATAAAACTCCAGCAGTTCATAACCATTGTCTTGTGCATGTTTAAAAATGGAAACTTTTGTATGACTTGACTTGACTTGCTTAATTGTCACAAAAAATGACTTGGACTTGCTTGAGACTTGAAGGTTAAGACTTGAGACTTACTTGTGACTTTCCCATGTCTGGGTTTTAGACTGAGTAAATGCCTTCTGATTAAACACTGATGTGATCACGTGCAATAAATGACAACAAATGAGGCAAAACAACAGCCAGAGAACAGCCGTATGAGATAACAACCAAACCGTACCTGGTGTGTAACCATTTTAGGTATTTATCATACCGTGCCTGAATACAATTGCTCCCCATCTCCACTCCCCCGCTCCTCAGCTTTCACATTAGTAATGTTGTTCCGTTCCCAAGTACCCTTGTGTCATCATCTACGCAACATTTGTTTGTTGTCGCAACAGTGTAGAAAAGCTCGCCAATCGTAAGATTACGGTGACCGAGACGCTTCAACACAAACACAAAAGCTACAACACAAACGCAAAAGCTAAAACACAAATACATAAGCGACAACGGAAGTGAGTGTGTTGTTGACAAATGGAGCCGGCGGATGAGGAGGAGGAAAGTTCTTGTATGTTTGAGAATTAAGTGAAACATGGTTCCTGGCTAATTATGATTACTGTCGCTACGTGATTGTCATAAATAAGCAATGTTGTTCAATATCTTTTTTATTTTCATATGCATGTACTCTGCCATTTAGGCTACGAAGCTACAGCTATGACGTTATCTAAATGGCGCCCAGCGTCTGAGTGCTACGTTTAAAGTCTATAGTTTGTCACGTTTAGTGAAGCTGTTTAAATCACACAAATATTATATCCCACTGTTACGTGCTTCTTCTCCGGGAACCATCACCTTATCGTGGTGGAGAGGTTTGTGTGTCCCTATGAACCTGAGGGCTGTGTTGTCTGGAGCTGTGTGCTCCTGGTAGAGGTCTCCCAAGGCAAAGTGGTCTCAGGTGAGGGGGCCAGACAAAGAATGGTTCAAAAAATCCTATGAAAAATCGAGGAAGGGATGAAGTGACCCTGCCCGGAGGAAGCCCGGGGCCCCCGTCTGGAGCCAGGCCCAGATGGAGGGCTCGTCAGCGAGCGTCTGGTGGCCGGGTTTGCCACGAGCCCGGTCGGGCACAGCCCGAAAAAGCTACGTGGCGGACATCCCTCCATCCCATGGGCCCACCACCTGTGGGAGGAACCGCTGGGGGTCGGGTGCGCTGCCACATGGGTGGCAGTGAAGGTCAGGGGCCTCGACGGACCAGACCCGGGCAGCAGAGGCTGGCTCTGGGGGACGTGGAATGTCACCTCTCTGTGGGGGAAGGAGCCGGAACTTGTGCGGGAGGTGGAGCGCTACCGGTTAGATCTGGTGGGGCTTACCTCTACGCACAGTCTTGGTTCTGGAACCATACTCCTGGATAGGGGTTGGACTCTTTTCTTCTCCGGAGTTGCCCAGGGTGTGAGGCGCCGGGCGGGTGTGGGGATACTCACAAGCCCCCGGCTGGCGCCGCTACGTTGGAGTTTAACCCGGTGGACGAGAGGGTCGCCTCCCTACGCCTGCGGGTTGTGGGGGGGAAAACTCTGACTGTTGTTTGTGCATATGCACCAAACAAGAGTTCAGAGTATTCGGCCTTCTTGGAGACCTTGAGTGGAGTCCTGCATGGGGCTCCAGTTGGGGACTCCATAGTTCTGCTGGGGGGACTTCAACGCGCACGTGGGTAATGATGGAGACACATGGAGAGGCGTGATTGGGAGGAACGGCCTCCCTGATCTAAACCAGAGTGGTTGTTTGTTGTTGGACTTCTGTGCTAGTCATGGATTGTCTATAATCGAACACCATGTTCGAACATAGGGATGCTCATAAGTGTACTTGGTACCAGAGCACCCTAGGCCAAAAGGTCAATGATCGATTTTATAATCGTTTCATCTGATCTGAGGCCATATGTTTTGGACACTCGGGTGAAGAGAGGGGCGGAGCTGTCAACCGATCACCATCTGGTGGTGAGTTGGGTCAGGGGGGTGGGGAAGACTCTGGACAGACCTGGTAAGCCCAAACGGGTAGTGCGGGTAAATTGGGAACGTCTGGAGGAGGCCCCTGTCCGACAGACTTTCAACTCACACCTCCGGCGGAGCTTTTCGTGCATCCCTGTGGAGGCTGGGGGCATTGAACCCGAGTGGACAATGTTCAAAGTTTCCATTGCTGAAGCTGCGGTGAGGAGCTGTGGTCTTAGGGTCTTAGGTGCCTCAAGGGGCGGTAACCCACGAACACCGTGGTGGACACCGGTGGTCAGGGAAGCCGTCCGACTGAAGAAGGAGTCTTTCCGGGATATGTTATCCCAGACGACTCCGGAGGCAGTTGCAAGGTACCGAAGGGCCCGAAGGGCTGCAGCCTCTGCCGTGAAAGAGGCAAAGCAGCGTGTGTGGGAGAAGTTCGGAGAAGACATGGAGAAGGACTTTCGGTCGGCACCAAGGTGCTTCTGGAAAACCGTTCGCCACCTCAGGAGGGGAAGCGGGGAACCATCAAGCTGTGTACAGTAAGGATGGGGACGCTGTTGACCTCAACTGAGGAGGTAATAGGGCGGTGGAAGGAGCACTTTGAGGAACTCCTAAATCCGACTAATACGCCCTCTATGGTAGAGGCAGAGCTGGAGGATGAGGGGGGATTGGCATCAATTTCCCTGGTGGAGGTTGCTGAGGTAGTTAAACAACTCCACAGTGGCAAAGCCCCAGGAATTGATGAGATCCGTCCAGAAATGCTTAAAGCTCTGGGTGTGGAGGGGTTGTCTTGGTTGACACGCCTCTTCAACATTGCGTGGAAGTCTGGGACGGTGCCTAAGGAGTGGCAGACCGGGGTGGTGGTTCCCCCTTTTTTAAAAAGGGGGGACCAGAGGGTGTGTGCCAATTACAGGGGTATCACACTTCTCAGCCTCCCGGTAAAGTCTACTCCAAGGTGCTGGAAAGGAGGGTTCGGGTCGATAGTCGAATCTCAGGTTGAAGAGGAACAATGCGGATTCCGTCCTGGTCGTGGAACAACGGACCAGATCTTTACTCTCGCAAGGATCCTGGAGGGAGCCTGGGAGTATGCCCAACCAGTCTACATGTGTTTTGTGGATCTGGAGAAGGCGTATGACCGGGTGCCCCGGGAGATACTGTGGGAGGTGCTGCGGGAGTACCAGGGTGAGGGGTCCCTTCTCAGGGCCATCCAATCTCTGTACGACCAAAGCGAGAGCTGTGTCCGGGTTCTCGGCAGTAAGTCGGACTCGTTTCAGGTGAGAGTTGGCCTCCGCCAGGGCTGCGCTTTGTCACCAATCCTGTTTGTAGTATTTATGGACAGGATATCGAGCGTAGTCGGGGTGGAGAGGGGTTGCAGTTCGGTGGGCTGGGGATCTCATCGCTGCTTTTTGCAGATGATGTGGTCCTGATGGCATCATCGGCCTGTGACCTTCAGCACTCACTGGATCGGTTCGCAGCCGAGTGTGAAGCGGCTGGGATGAGGATCAGCACCTCTAAATCGGAGGCCATGGTTCTCAGCAGGAAACCGATGGAGTGCCTTCTCCAGGTAGGGAATGAGTCCTTACCCCAAGTGAAGGAGTTCAAGTACCTTGGGGGGTCTTGTTCGCGAGTGAGGGGACAATGGAGCGGGAGATTGGTCGGAGAATCGGCACAGCAGGTGCGGTATTACATTCAATTTATCGCACCGTTGTGACGAAAGAGAGCTGAGCCAGAAGGCAAAGCTCTCAATCTACTGGTCAGTTTTTGTTCCTACCCTCACCTATGGTCATGAAGGCTGGGTCATAACCGAAAGAACAAGATCCAGGGTACAAGCGGCCGAAATGGGTTTCCTCAGGAGGGTGGCTGGCGTCTCCCTTAGAGATAGGGTGAGAAGCTCAGTTATCCGTGAGGAGCTCGGAGTAGAGCCGCTGCTCCTTTGCGTCGAAAGGAGCCAGTTGAGGTGGTTCGGGCATCTGGTAAGGATGCCCCCTGGGGCGCCTCCCTAGGGAGGTGTTCAGGCACGTCCAGCTGGGAGGAGGCCTCGGGGGAGACCCAGGACTAGGTGGAGGGATTATATCTCTAACCTGGCCTGGGAACGCCTCGGGATCCCCCAGTCGGAGCTGGTTAATGTGGCCCGGGGAAAGGGAAGTTTGGGGTCCCCTGCTGGAGCTGCTACCCCCGCGACCCGACCCCGGATAGGCGGATGAAGATGGATGGATGGATGGATGGACTGTTACGTGCTTGTAACTTGTTAACCATATCTATCTGGTTATTGATCAGCTCCCAGCGGCAAATTGCCTCAATACGGTTGGTTTGGAAAGTGTGTGTGTGTGTGTGTGTGTGTGTGTGTGTGTGTGTGTGTGTGTGTGCGTGTGTGTGTGTGTGTGTGTGTGTGTGTGTGTGTGTGTGTGGGGTTATGATTACGGTAAACAGATGTTTAAAGTGAATGCTAATTGTGTTACCTTCACTATGCTGCCTTTTACAGTGTTAGGGGCGTAATATGTCAAACATACACGGTCTATGTTCACGGTTATACACGATTGGTCTGAATGAAATAAACCCAGAATTTTAACCATGAGCTTGCTTCGTGCATACTACTGGAAAATAAAATAATAAATAAATAAATAGAATTCAGACTGTGGACTCTTGTGTTTACACTGTATTTAAAGCCATGTAAATGGGTTTGTTCATAGACTGTATATTACCATTTGTACAGTCTATGGTTTTGTTGCATGTCCTCTCAGTCTCCTCCCTCTGACACAGCGCGCTTTCATTTCCTCATTCATTCATTCTGTCTGTATCAGGTGCATTTTAGCACAGTTTCTTCTCTGCATGAATAAAAAAATGTATTGGTTTATGGCAGATTATAAAACTTTTTTTTTCTCACACATTGCATAGCATGATATTGAGTCCCGACAAGATGTATTTTCATTTCCACATAACCGATTTGAGAGGTATTTTCTTCACAGTCGATCAGACATATACCTTACCTGTCCTCATATCACTAACCTCCACCATCGTGGACATGCTTTTACAAGCAGATTCTTTGTGTCGCATTACGTTTTTTGCAAACGGTAGTTTTCTTTACAACATTGGTGATGCGGATCATATTAGTAAAGCCACTGTATGCAGAGCCATCAAAAGAGTGAGACTCACTCTGAAACGTTTTTTTAAACGTTTTTGTAGTGTTCCCTGGACACAAACCAGTGAGTGCCATTAAATGATTATAAATTATATTTATGTTAATGATCATGGTGCTGCAGGCTCAGAATGGGATTAGCTTACTTTTTCGCCCGCAGGATTGTACCTAAATGAAATTATAGGTGTAATACCATTCCAGTTTTCACCAGTAATATTATAGGTTATCTCTGATTAAATATGAAATTAATAATTTATGCTTACGCATTGACTCGAGCAGCAATTTTCTCCCACACCAATCCTCTCTCTTTTGCAGCAGCCGCTGTGTTGCTTTTTTTGACGAAATACATTATATATATTATGTATGTATATATATATAAATACATATACATACTTAGCTCAGAGTCAACCTACTCCGAGTTGATTGAACCAACTCAAATCAGCTGTTCTGGAACTGAAAACTCAGAGTTTATCAGGATTAGACTCAGAGTTTGTTGAACCTCATTCCTAAAACAGACCCCTGCTCATGCGCCGGCTCTCTTTGTCAACAACACGCTCACTTCCATTGTCACTCACTTCCGTTGTCACTCACTTCCGTTGTCGCTTTTGTATTTGTGTTATAGCTTTTGCGTTTGTGTTGTAGCTTTTGTATTTGTGTTGAACCGTCTTGGCCAACGTACAAGATCCAAAGCCCATACATTTGAGTCGACCTTCGGCTAATGCCTACCATTGTTTACAGAGAGTTTTAAGAACGACCCTCTCACTTGCTTTCCTACTTTATCACCCATGACTGTGCAGTTCTAAGGATGAGATTGGCCGCGAGATCACGCACAGAGCACAACATCTATTGCCGGAAGAGACTACAGAGGCCTGTACTACAAATCCAGATCAACATGCCCTGGATTTATTTCAGTTACCCGGCTTCACCTAACCCTGACAACCGCGGTCCCGCATAAGCTGTGTCACGACGGTGGTTATCAACTAATTCAATCAACCCAGGGTTTCCCAATTCAGCGGCGCGCACGTTCACATAAAAGAGACGGTATTAGCACAGCACAACCAATCGCAAACATCTACCAGAGACGCATATTTTACATAAGAAGAGCAAACTATAATTCTACATAACTATGAAGAACACAGACACAGTTTTGCAGGCAAAACGCAATACAGTCGCTGCTTCCTAAAGCAGGAAGGAAAGCTGGCAAAAAATAGCGAACGCTGTAAATGCGTAAATCACAATACTTAATATCACTTCCCCATCAGTCAGGCACAAGATCTGACTATAATTACCCTTGTGCTTTCCGTAAACTGTCGTTGCTTTAGCCAATTATTTCAGTTGCGACCCTGGCAGTGGAAGCAATCGTGAGAGCAAATAAAATTCAAAAACACAATTCAAACCGATGTGCGCATTGGCAACACACGGCTCAAGATGCCGATAGCCTATATGTTATTCCCTTCCATTAAAATCTATATATTTCATACAAATACCCATCAGGGAATGTTAACGGGGTTGTCGGTCTCTAAATGTTTTAACTTATGAGCGCATCCCTCTCTCCCCCTCTCTCCCTCTCTCTCTCTCTGTCTCTCTCTCTCTCCCTCTCTCTCCCCCTCTCTCCCTCTCCACGCACCGATCTCCGCCTGATCTTCTAAGAACCATAGGCTAGGCTACTCGTCCTTAGTGCTGCTAGCTCTGACTCACTCACTGGACCGTCGACATGTAGGTAGGTAGCTCAGGAGCTTCAGAGCTAAGGGGGGGCTACAGATTAGGTGTCCCTAAAGAAACGCGTATCTAATAGTAGTTCTGCATTACATTAATTAATTTGCACGCAAGTTTTATTTATTTTTATACCGTGTACTCTCCGTGTAAATTCATGTACCGAACCGAGATGCCCGTACCGTTTCGGTTCAATACGAATACATGTACCGTACACCCCTAGTACACATGAACCCTACTGAAGACCACCTTTTCAAATAAACCTGAGCACAGATTGAATTGTGACCAGGTACAGGACACTGTGTTCACACTAATCACACAAACTGGACTTTTGAGTCAGGTGTACTTGGATCAAGGCCCGGCTCCTAATTATGTTTTTTTTTTTACGTAATGTACTTTATCTGTCTTACCCAACTTGTATACTTAACAGTTGATTTGATGAAGTTATTTTTAAAATTAAAATGATCCATGTCCTTAAAAAAGCTTTGTCTCTAATATGGTGTTGAATATATTTGAGATGAAACTATGACATTGAGGTGTAACAAGCACAACATTCATTTAATCTTAAACAATTCATAATGTTGTTTGTTGAATGTTTTCAGGGTGTGTTAAAACTATAAGGAATCAGCATTAAAACAATATTTCAGATCATATTGTCTCCAGTCATAATGATTAATTAATCAGTTTTGACAGAAAATGCTCATATATACATATATATATATATATATCCATCCATCCATCCATCTTCATCCGCTTATCCGGGGTCGGGTCGCGGGGGTAGCAGCTCCAGCAGGGGACCCCAAACTTCCCTTTCCCGGGCCACATTAACCAGCTCCGACTGGGGGATCCCGAGGCGTTCCCAGGCCAGGTTAGAGATATAATCCCTCCACCTAGTCCTGGGTCTCCCCCGAGGCCTTCTCCCAGTTTGACGTGCCTGGAACACCTCCCTAGGGAGGCGCCCAGGGGGCATCCTTACCAGATGCCCGAACCACCTCAACTGGCTCCTTTCGACGCAAAGGAGCAGCGGCTCTACTCCGAGCTCCTCACGGATAACTGAGCTTCTCACCCTATCTCTAAGGGAGACGCCAGCTACCCTCCTGAGGAAACCCATTTCGGCCGCTTGTACCCTGGATCTTGTTCTTTCGGTCATGACCCAGCCTTCATGACCATAGGTGAGGGTAGGAACAAAAAACTGACCGGTAGATTGAGAGCTTTTGCCTTCTGGCTCAGCTCTCTTTTTACGTCTAACGGTGCGATAAATTGAATGTAATACCGCACCTGCTGTGCCGATTCTCCGACCAATCTCCCGCTCCATTGTCCCCTCACTCGCGAACAAGACCCCAAGGTACTTGAACTCCTTCACTTGGGGTAAGGACTCATTCCCTACCTGGAGAAGGCACTCCATCGGTTTCCTGCTGAGAACCATGGCCTCC